>NW_027498480.1:0-123564 GCF_021521415.1 Bidens hawaiensis
AACAACCCGAAACCCCAATAAATAATCCGAAGAACATCCCTAATAAAAAGTATATAATTAAGTGTAGATCACTTCGCTTTCGAATGCGTAGCACTAATAAATTTTCAAATGTATTATTTAGGTAACAAATTTTATTTACAAATGAGAAGGATATGAATAATTCTAGAAGGTTTGAATTACACAAATATCAAAATGTTACTCTGGATTCGATTCAGTTTTTTAAATAAAAATATTTAATGCATGAAGAAATACTTGTATTTGTATTTATGTTGCATTTTCCAATCTCAGTAAGATGAAATAGTATTAAACTATTAAAGGTCAACCTACGAAGAATGAGTCAAATGACGTCCCAAAAAGTAATTTACGAGAGAAAGGGTTAATTAACCAACCATTTATCTATTAACTGTATTTTATCTTTATTCATTTTGTTATCAGTTAATTAATTTTAATATACCTTTATGACTTTATGTAAAGTATTTACATATATACTTTTATTTATTGGTTTGTTTGTTGTTTGTCCATTACCAAGTCAAATGATATGTTTCAACATTTGACCCCTTCGTACGCGGCAAGAGAAGGTCCAAAACGAATGTTTGACCTAAAGTCACATTCATATAAACATATTAGAACATTCTTGCCATGCTCACGGGACCCCTTTCATTCACTCACTCTTTCACATCGGCGACCACGTCTGCCTCTCCTCCCTCTTTTACCGCGAGCTCACATGCGCCCTCAATGTATACTTGCTGTAGATGCTTTAGAAAACATGGAGTCAAAGATTAAGATGCTTTAAGCTTAGAGTGTTTGGGTTATATTTATAAAGAGAAACGATAGACAGAGAATAGTTCAATAAAATCCATGCCTAAGTTCATTAGCTCGGTTAACCATCATATAACGACCCTAACTATTACAATTTGACACTATTGCATTTCGATCCTCTAACATGAAACTATTACAACATTAGTCCCTTACATTTATTTCTATTTAGGTCCGTCTATTATTATTGCATGTAACATCGATGGTGGTGCACTTTGCCCCAACTCTTAACATGCCTTCACTTGTTAGGCCAAGCGTTATACTAATAACAAATCAGAGACGACATATATTCAACGCACCAGCCATATCAACAGTATGAACTTATCCTCGTATGTATAACGCATAGCCTCGCTTAGCAAGTGGTTGATTTTGTATGTAACGGGGAAAGGGCCCAGTATGAACATTTTAAGTGGATTTAAATATATTATTACCTTGTTAGTCGTTGTGGTTGAGGCGTTAGAGCCACAGATTTAATGAAAATTGGATATATTTGAAGGATGTGGGCACACTTGAATTATATTTAAAGAGCTTGGACAATTTTTTTCATGTAGATGGCCCTACGTGAAAATTTATTGAACGTGAAAGAGAAAACAATAAAATAGAAGTTCAAGTGTTTAACATAAGTTATCTTCATTCATAACTCAGTTTTATTAGAAATCTAGTATTTTGACCTTCCGTGTTGCGGGGGGAGGTTTGATGATGAGTGTCTTTCAATGTTCATGTTATACCTTATCGCGGAAGGTCTCTCAATGACAAATCTTAAAATTATATTTTTATAATATATTTAAAACCTGTATCATACATGTTTTGACTTCCACATATGTTGACTAACACAAAGTAAAAATGGTATCACCCACCATGAATTACACTGAACCATATTTTATCACCACAATCCGATTATGAGCTTGCTAGAAGAAACTCCAACAGTTGCATATAAAGCATGTTTTTCTACCTCCATAGAGCCGCTCACTATAATAGCTTGCTTCTCGGGTGGCTCGCACCCTGGGTGGTGCGGCTGCCTCTTGCCCGTAGCTGACTTCTTTATCCCTCCTTTGGTAGATGACGTGGGCTTTTTCCAGATTTGTAGACCTGCTAACTTTGTCTAAAGCAGTATGCAGGTCAAAGTTTAATATATTGCGCTTGTATCCGTCTATATTGCATCATCTTGGGGTAAATATGTGAATAAGATGACCATTGTTGTCGATGGAGGACTAATAAGTCAAACTCTTTTGTGCATAGTTAACCATTCCTACCAAATTAAGCATCCTCATTATGACCTTCATTATAAAAAAAGTGCAATAACCTGAACTTTACACGAACGGGTTGATGATTGAACCGAAAAAACGTTCAGGGAGTGAATCAAGACCAAATATGAATATAGTACACTTGTTGAGTAAGGTTTGTCCAAGATGAATGAAGTCACTAACTTCGCCATACGACATTCGAGGTACAACTTTCCCTGATGTTCTAAGATAGGATATATATTCTGCAAATTAACAGAAAGAAAATCGATCAGGTTAGTATTATTAATTGTGTAGAACGAATAAGCTATATTAAATACAACCTACTGGTTTCTATAGGAAACCGTTTAGTTGAAAATTAGCTTTTATTTTTTCTAATTTCTTTTCATTTCATTTGTTGGGTGACATTTCATGTTCAATTTTGTATCATTTAAAAGGTGATCATAAAAGGAAAGAGGTCACACTAAACTGGTTTTGCTATGTTGAATTAAATAGGTTAGCTTTGGTTTTATTAAACGGGTCCGATCCGATCAATTTTTAAGAAAACTGGATGAGCAGCTTAGTTTATTAAGCATGACATAAGACAAATGGTTTTTATCAGAAACACTTTAATAGAAAACAATGTTATATTATAAAGGTATCTAAATTTATTTTCTTTCATTTTTTTACCATGACAAGCCGTATATTAATGGTTTCTAAATTGTTCACTTTATTAACATATGGATGGCATTAATGTTGTTTATATGTATATTATTAAACCATAAAAAACAGAACACATAAATGTAAGGCCATGTGTAGTGGGGCTACAATTGGGGCGATTTTGGGCGCGAAGGGGCGCGAACACCGCCCCCCTGGGCGATTTTGGGGCGAAAAGGGGCGGGGGCGGGGGCGAGGTATTTTTTGTTGCCTGGAAGAAGGGGGTGGTGGGGCCGGATGTATGGATGTGTGTGTGTTATATACATATATATATTTATATTATTATTATATATATATTATTATATTACTAGTTGTAGCCCCTACACCGTTACACCCCAAAAACAAATTCTCACCCCTTGCTGACTGTGCGCCACACAGCGCAAAACGCCCCAAATTGTAGCCCCTCCACTACGCATAGCCTAAGCAAACCTGCAAAATTTGCAAAACCCATTGGCATAACCAGGTCATCTGTAAACTGCAAAACAAAGAAAATTCACATATTACATGTAATTGAGGATATTAAGACTCACTCTTTGAGATGTCAAGATATCCTCTAACTGCAGCCTTCAAGAACTGTTGAAAACATATGTGACGGGCGTCCTCAAATACTTTCAATGCCAAATATGAATATCGTATATGAGATTATGAATTAACAACTTCAAATAAAAACTCATCCACAATCAGTTCTAGCAATCAAGCCTTCAGTTGTGGAAATGTAACAGCATAAACAGCAGTAAAGAAATAGAATCACCTATTGTCAAAGAAAACCTTTTGGGAGTGAAACATAACCTTTTCACTGTCATCAAGATCTCCAAATCCCCTCTTAGTGCCTAGAATCACATTACGAATTCCAGAGGTAATAAGCAAGCCACATTGCGAATTCCAAAGGTAATAAGCAAGCCATTAAACTAAAATTAAAATTAGTATTTGCTTTAACATGGAGCAACATTTCATACGGCAACCCTCGTAGCGTTTGGCTCCTTGCAAATCATCACCGTGCAGCCTCCATTAGTTAGAAAGTAAATAAGTCAAGGGGGCACACATAAGCTCATGAATCCAACTTATTTAGCATGTAACATTTTATCTAATACTATTAAAAGTGTGTGATTCTATAAACAATAAACAACATACAACGATACTTACATTTTTAATGTAAACGCGCTTCACGAACACTTCAAAACAACCTCAAATCTTAAAAGAACCTATCGAGCCATCATCAAACTATCAATATATAGGTCAATTCCTATGTTAAATCATACATCCGAACACCAAATTTAAGATTAGTTGTTGTCAATTGCAACTCTACAACACATAAATTAATAGTTTAATGAAAGAACCCTAGAATATTGGGTTCTTACATATGCAGTGATGGAATTGCCCGCATCATCGAGAGGCAAATTGAAGATGGTGAGAGGATGCAAGCAAATTAGATGAAAAGAACACGTGGAAAGGGAGACAACACGCGGCTGTCAGTCAACCAAAGAAAGGCGCACCGCAGAAAACGTACAAACCTTTATACATGATGTACAAAACCATAATAGCAAGTTTCTCCCAAAATTGTAATATTATAAATTAATTTCTCAGTCTTTCATCTATACAATCCAATCAATCCAACTTTTCACACCCATTAATAATCCATCCCAAACCAAATTTCATCAAATAAATTAGAAATATTTACTATTGTTATTCTATTAAAAAACAAGAAATATAAAAAAATAATTATTTTATTTGAAAGTAAATAAATTATTATTTTAAATATAAAGTTTAAGAAATAGTCAATTTCTGTTTTTGTATTAAGAGGTCATTTTTAAAGAATTCGGCTTTAAATAAAATGTTAAATAAAGTTAAACTACAAAAACTATTTACTTCAATATTTTTTGAAAAAAATATTACAATTTATAAAAAAATATAAATATATTAAATCGTTAGGAAATATGTAACATAATGAAAAATACCATATTTAATTTGGGTTAAAAGTGTCAACTTTGAAAATAGAAAGACCCAAAAATATTTTAAATATGTAAATGAATAATATATATAGATTATAAGTTGCAAGAATCTCATAAGTATCTCACATGGAAAAAAGGAAGGAAATGAAACTCCTTCCCATGGAAGGTGGAAAACTTTTGAAAGCTCTTTATAAATAGAAGAGTTTCCATAGTAATATTCTTTTATGTCATGCATGCATCAGTAGTCCTAGCAGAGGATGCGAAGCAACCGACACGCACGCACACGGGCGTAAGAACGGAATCCAACCAGAAGAGCGAATCTAGGCAATCCCATCACATTGACCATACCCCGAAAATTAATTAAAACTAAATCAAACCCTAATCCATCTCATCATAAAGGAAGTGTTCATGAATTAAACGTAGTTGGCGATTTCAATCGCAAATTTAAGAAACTAAAATTGAGGTTTGTTCGTTCAAAGACTTCAAGAACTTTAGCCCTAAGGAATTCTATGGCGACAAGGGCACCATAGCTACTCTTAGGTGGCTTGAGGAGATGGAATCGATTGTTATAATCAGAAAATGCGCCGAGCGAGAAAAGATCCAATATACTGCGAAAATGTTCAAAGGGGAAGCGTTAGAATGGTGGAACATGCTAATCATGAGCAGGAGTCATTGTTTAAACTACACTGGGAAGAGTTCAAAGAGATGGTACTGGAGAAGTTTTGCCCGACACAAGAGACTGATATGATCCAAACGAAGTTCCTTAACCACAAGGTGGTTGGAACCAATCTTCGCGAATACAATACTAAGTTCCAAGAGTATTGTAGATTTGTGCCCTAGCTGGTAACGCCAAAATCCAGCAAGGTGACCCGATATATCTTGGGTCTTCCGCAAGAAATTCGCCACTGGTAAAGTCTCACTTACCACAAACTGTTGATTCTGCCATGGAATTGGTTGGCTATTTGATGAATGGTATGATCCGTGACAAAAAAGAGGATAACAAGGTGGTGACGAAGAACGACCACAAGAAGTTAGGAAGCGCATGATTCATGGGAAAAAGTGTTGAGCAACACAAAGGTGGATCCATTTCCAACTACACATAATGCAAGATCTGCAAGAAGTACCGCAAGGGTTGTTGCCATTATACTTCGTCCGCCTCGACTGTTTGTGACTCATGTCACAAACCCAAACATGCGGCAGCCGACTGTGCGAAGAAATCAATGACTTGATTCAATTGCAAGGAGATGGGACATCTCAGCTTTGAATGCCCCAAGAAACAACCCGCTACTGGTGGTGTGGGAGGAAGCGGCCAAAAGAACGAGCCGAAGAAAGGAAATGTTAGGGTCTTTGTCCTAGATACCAAGAAAGCGGCCGATATGCCGGAAACCATCACCGGTACGACACTTATGTTTTATTTGATTATGTGCAATTTAAGTTTTATAGATTTTAACTTTTGCAATCTATTAAACGAATCTCTAAAGAAATTAAATAAAACTTTAAGCGTCGAGACCGCTAATTGTGAGGAAGTTTAAATCTCCAAGGCCCTAGAAAACGGAAAAATCTTGTTAGCCGGTTACGTTTTACCTGTCCAGTTATTACCCATGACTCTCGCCGGTTTTGATATAGTACTCAGTATAGACTGGTTATCCGATAATCATGCACGTGACGTTTGAAATAGCAGGACCATAGAACTTCGAGCCCCGTGCAATCGAAGGGGGGACAAAGACGCTGGCCAAGTTAGTATAATCTCTATTATTAGAGCTAATAAATATTTGAACCAAAGATGCTTAGAATTCATGGCTTACATCACCGAAGAACTGAAACTGAAAGAGATAAAAGACATACCTATTGTCTCCTAATTCTCCGACGTTTTTCTCGACGAGTTTCCATGTATTCCGCCCGATCGAGAAGTCGAATTCAGAATAGACCTCATGCCTGGAACCGGTCCAATAGCCAAGGACCCGTATCGTTTAGTACCAACCGAAATTAAGGAATTAAAGAAGCAATCCGACGAACTACTCGAGAAAAGATTCATTCATCCAAGTTCATAATCGTGGGGTGCACCAATTCTTTTCATCAAGAAGAATAATGGATCGATGCAGATGTGCATCGGCTATCGAGCCTTGAACAAAGTAACTATTAAGAACCGATACCCGCTACCTCGAATTGACGATCTATTCGATCAATTACAAGGAGTGAGTTTTTTCTCGAAAATAGATTTACGTTCCGGCTACCACCAATTAAAAGTCAGAGCCGAAGATATTCTGAAGACAGCCTTCCGAACAAGGTACGGACATTATGAGTTCACGATCAAGCCGTTTGGTCTCACCAATGCCCCAGCCGCATTCATGGACATGATGAACCGAATTTGCAATCCATAATTAGATAAATTTGTTATCGTATTCATTGACGGTATACTTATTCACTCTAAGTCAAAGGAAGAGCACCAAGTGCATCTTAGAATCTTGCTCGGTTTACTTAGAAACGACAAGTTATACGCCAATTTCTCGAAAGTGAATTTTGGTTTCACGAGATACAATTTATTGGTCACATCATCAATGTAAATGGAATTCAAGTAGATCCCACAAAGATTGAAGCTATCTCAAAATGGGAGATTCCAAAATCGCCAACCGAAATCCAAAGTTTCTTAGGTTTGGCTGGTTAGTATCAAAGATTCATCAAAAATTTCTCTCGTATAGTCGTTCCTCTAACCTCATTAACTCGTAAGAATGTCAATTATGAATGGGGAACCAAACAACAAGAAGCGTTTGATTTGCTTAAACAAAAACTCACCAACGCCTATACTGACCTTGCCAGAAGGTACAGAGGATTTCATTGTCTTAGCGACGTGTCCCATTTCGGTTTGGGTTGTATACTAATGCAAAGAAAGAAAGTGATCGCTTACGCTTCTCGACAACTCAAGGTACACGAAAAGAACTACACAGCACACGATCTAGAGTTAGGCGCCGTAATCTTTGCCTTAAAGTTATGGAGGAATTATCTCTATGGAGTTAAATTTGTCGCGTACACTGATCATAAGAGTTTGAAACACATATTTGATCAGAAAGAACTAAACATGCGTCAAAGGAGATGGATGGAACGTTTAACGATTACGACTGTGAAATCGTTTATCACGAGGGAAAGCCAACGTCGTGGCTGACGCCCTAAGTTGTAAGAAACATGAGAAACCTAAAAGAGTTCGAGCGCTACGACTATAACTCCAAGTAGATATACTCGAGAAAATCAAATTAGCCCAACACCAAGCAATCAAAGAAAACAAAATTTTCGATGAAAAGCGAAATGGTACCATTGACTCATTAGTCAAAGGTGATGGCGGTATACTTAGACTTGGAAATAGGATTTGGGTACCGATCGTTGGAGAGTTAAGTGAAAAGATAATGAGCGAAACCCATAAATCCAAGTACATGATGCACCCGGGTAGTGATAAAATGTACAAAATCTCAAGCCGAACTACTGGTGGAATGGAATGAAAAAGGATATAGCTTTGCATGTAGAAAAATGTTTTGATCTGTTTAAAAGTCAAATCTGAACACCAAAAGCCCTCGGGATTTCTTCAGCAACCCGAACTTCCCATTTGGAAGTGTGAGATGATAACCATGGATTTCATTACGAAAATCCCAAAGACTAAACTTCAAACATAATGCGATCCGGGTAATCATTGATAGGTTAACCAAATCCGCACATTTCATACCTATCAACAACACGTATTCGATGGATATATTGGCACGAATTTATGTAAACAACATTGTTGCATTGCACGGTATGCCTCTATTTATCATGTCTGATCGAGACAGTCAATTCACGTCTCATTTTTGGGACAGTTTCCAAAAAGCGTTAGCAACCCGACTGAACTTTAGCATTGCTTATCATCCCCACACTGATGGGCAGCGCAAATGAACAATTCAAACGCTTGAGTATATACTCTGCGCTTGTGTGATTGACCTAGGTGGAAGTTGGGATGACCATTTTCCCCTAATGGAATTTTTGTTTTAATAGTTATCACACAAGTAATCAAGCCGCACCGTTTGAAGCGTTATGCGGAAGAAAATGTAGAACGCGGGTATGCTGGTCTGAAACAGGTTATAACCAAATTCCTGGACCCGAAATAGTCCAAAAAACCACGGACAAAGTGGTTCAAATCCGTGAGCGACTTAAGACGACTAGAGATTGACAAAAGAGTTATGCTGATGTTCGTCGTAAGCCGTTAGAATTTCAAGTAGGCGATAAGGTCCTATTGAAAGTTTCGCCTTGGAAAGGTATTGTTCGCTTCTGTAAGAAAAGAAAGTTAAGTCCACGTTTTGTTGGACCATTCGAAGTGCTTGAGCACATTGACACAGTAGCTTATCGTTTACGTTTTCCAGAAGAAATGAAAGGAATGCATATCGTGTTCCATGTTTCCAACCTACGTAAGTGTCTGGCTGATGAAACTTTAGCTATGCCTTTAAAAGATGTTGAAATCAAAGAAAATCTGAAATTTGTAGAACAACCTCTACAAGTTGAAGATTTTAAAGTTAAGAACATTTAAAGGCGAAAACTAATTCCCGTCGAGGACCAGAAGTTACTTGGGAATTGGAATCTGAGATGAGAAGGAAATACCCGTGATTGTTGTTGTGCGTGTGGTAGTAATATTATGAAAGGTTGGATGATTTGCTTTTGCACAAAATCGTGTTTTAAATTTATAAAAATGATTTCTACAAAGACTAAACACACACAAAATAGGCAAGTGTACCTATCGTATATGTAGAATAGTAATGGTAAGAACAAAGTATCGATCCGTGGACACACAGGTTTCTAATAATAAATCGTTGTTTTACTTCAATCGGAGATTTTAATCATTTTGGGGTTGATTTTTAAACTTTTTATTAAATATAAATACTTATATTTATAATATATAGGTGACCAAGAAAAGAGATTCTAAACGAGTTGTTCAATTATGCGAAGGATACCATCTAAGATCAAGAATCCACTCCATTTTAGCATTGATAATTAATATGTAGACATGTGATAAACTTCTCGTAGCAATATATGATAGATAGCTCCTTAAACCTTAAGTGAGCATCTTCGGCACTAAGGAGATGGTATGCGCATTTTAAAGTCCACCATTTCCTAATGTCATACCATCTCAATGATGTCGATTTGAGTTGACAAGTAGTTTCGTAAAGTAGAAAGATTAGGATTGACTTCGATTTCTCAAATACCAATTCTAAAAACTTCGGGTGGTTGTAGTTCATCACACAACTTCCCCTTGTTTGATTTATGTAGGTTATAATTACACATTCCGTTAACATATGGTTTCTTTAACTAATTTGATATCCTAAGCAAAGCCATTTTCGGATTACCAAGGTTTAGAAAAATACACCATAACTTATATCTCATCATTTCTAAGTACAATATAAGGATCCATGTTTCGATAATGTATCAAAGTATTTCTATCTTTCAAGAACATGAATCGATCATGAACGATTGCCAAAGATATTGACAACCACCAACTTTGATTTAGTGATTTAAGATGGTGAAACATTTCTCATCAAAATATAATTGTAATATAACCATGTACTTTACTAGACTACATCACATGTCTTGATTAATTATCAAGTAAAACAAAGCTTCTTCATAGATTTTAGATGATAAAAGGAGTTTAGCTCATAATAAGCATAATGATGAACATTAAGATGATTGATAATAACAAATACATGATTAAACTTAGAACAATCTAACCAAATGTAGATGAATCCTTCTTCTTAATGATGGCAATGATGGTTGATGATGATGATTAGTGGTGATGACCTCCAAACCTTCAAACTCTTCACTAGATCTTCAAAGTGAGTGTTAGTGTGTGTTTTTATAACTGAAAACCGGAGAGAATTCTTTTCAAGGCACCCCCTTCAAATGGCACAAGAGCCACTATTTATAGGCAATCTAGAGTGTGAAGCATGGCCCCGTGCTTGATGAGCACGGCCCCGTGCATTTTTATGGCATGTGACAGATTTGTTTTGTCTTTTCTGTGACGTGGCCACGGCCCCGTGGTTGGTAGGCACGGCCCCGTGATTTTTAGTGACATGTGTTAAATTATTCTTTGTCTTTTCTGTGTTCCCGTCCACGGCCCCGTGCACGATGAGCACGGCCCCGTGCTTTTGCTTCCAGATTTTGTCTTTTCTTGTTTCAGAAGCATTGGGGCGTTTTTCTTGAGGCATGGGAGCGTGTTTCTTTGTTTTCTTGTGTTTTTCTTCGTCTTTTTGCTGGTTTCTTTGTTTGAGGCTTGGTTTCACCTGAAATTATGTTTTATTATGATAAGTAGCCTTTTATGCTATGTTTTTGGATAGAAATTGCAGTTTTTAGAGTTTATTTGATGCCTAAAAGATGTATATTTATATGACATCAAACATCCCCACACTTGAACATTGCTTGTCCTCAAGCAATCTTCTTATAAATATCCTCTAAAAACAGCAAACTTAGATCATAGCTACCTCTTAAGTGAGCTTCAAGAAGACGAAACAAAATAACCAATCTTTTTGTTAGTGATAAAAGAGAGAATTTTTGTTTTTATGAGTTTCTGTTTATGCAAAACGTCACGTTCTCACAATGTTCACTCACACTCGGTTTTATATCTGATCATACATGTGATGTAAGTATGTGAACACTCTTAGCCAAAATGCAACCTGTGATAAATAAGCTTGTAACATGTTCAAATCTCCACCTTTTTGAAGGGTTGCATAGCTTAGAAGGTAAAGAGGGGTTTTGGTTTAGTGTGAGTCGGAATTGGTATTTTGTGGTTGTTCAAGGGTTAATGGTAAATACAACTTCCACTTGTTTGGGAGTTTTGAGATGTCTTCAATGGTTAGCTCCTTTTTCTCCGAGAGTTTTTTTTTTTTTTTTTTAATCTAATGACTCTTTTAAGGTCAGATCGTCAAGACCAGTTTTATTGAGGATGTGGATCAATACTTCCTCAATCCTGTTCTGAATATAACTTCCAACTCTAATGGATCGTTCGGCTTTGAGCCTAATAGCCCCCACCCTCATTAGTTCGGTATATTCATGCTGAGACTGAGTTTGACTTTTTCTACATCTTCCTTCGTGGGACCAGTTTCCGAAACCTAAACATCGTTCATATCTTTTTGCTATTCTCTTCATTGCGTTTTTGGAAATTCCACAGAATGGTGGCCTTTGTTCGTCTTGGCGCCACTTTTTCCTTACTCCATTGCTAAAGAGAAAGATTCTCTCCCTAAGTTCTGGAGGCAACCTAGGTTTTGCGAAATGTATGCAGCAAAGGAAATTGAAATCGAAAAAATGCATTTCCATTTCTTTAGGGTCTGCCGGTAAAAGACCAGTGTTGTATTTTACCGGTGAAAATGGATAAAGTGATCGGGTTTTTTGGGTTTTGTAACGGGTTTGATGGAATGGTGTAAATATTACCTTCTTCCTTATACAACTCTTCGTTCGATCTTGAAATGAATAATTGCGACAAGTTCTAAATCACATGAAACATATGACTCACTCAAAGCTTCCGAAAAAATATTTATACGGCATGAGGTTTATCTCACAGTAACGGAGGAATTGGGTATTAACGCCATATTTTGCATAAATTTATTCTCAATATTACAAAACCTTTTCTTACTTTTTCACTTTTAAAAGATTGGTTATTTGCAAAAAAATTTCTTAGATTTTAGGTTTAGAATAATCTTTGTCTGCTGCAAAAAAAATATTTGTTTAGAGAATTTTTATGATTAGTTGGACAAACAATTGGTCAAGTAATTCCCCTCCCCACACTTGAATCTCACATTGTCCTCAATGTGACAAGATTCATGAAAATATAAAAATTCTAATTTATGGGTTAACCATGGCCGTAGATCTTATCACTGGCTTCAGAAACACCACCACCGCCTCCGCTGAAACCGCAGCCGTTCAGGAAGCAGCCTCGGGCCTCGAAAGCGTCCAAAAGCTCATCCGTCTGCTCTCTCAGTCGCAGTCTCAACAACAATCAGCAACGGATTATGAAGCCTTTGCTGACATGGCAGTCACCAAGTTTAAGTGTGTTATATCATTACTAGACCGACCTACCCGAACACTCACTGGCCATGCACGCTTCCGGCGTGGCCCTGTTTATCAGAGCCAGTCGGTTATAAAAAACCAAAACCAAAACGATGTCGTTTTGGAGGAGTGTGAGACTAAGGTGTATTGTCCAACACCAATACAACAGGTAAAAATGGAGAGTTACTTCCCTACGGGTTAATGAAATTTCGACAGAGCGTCCCCTGTTTTTCGTCCGTTTTCCTGTTTTTGTACCTGTATAATATAAAACTGCAAGCATCCACAAACAACCAAGCATAACTACTGAAAATTGGGTATGGAATCATCCATCCGTTGCCCTATCGGGCTAAATTAGTACCTAATAAACTGTCTTTGGCACTCATGGCCATAATAGTATCCAAACCAACACAAACACAAATAAACAAGTACGACGAAAAGTAAATTGTTCAAACACAAATAATAATAAGTTCATGAAGTAACACCAACCCATGCCCATGCCCATGCACAACTACCTGTGCCGACAGTCATCAGTTACCCGTGTCCGGGTCAAACGGTCCCCACTGCCTGTCCATGCGATAGCCCAATCGTTCAATCTCTCGCCTCGTTGCTTCATACTCGGCTGCTCGCTGTGCATCGGAGGCAACCATTTGCTCGTTGATCCTGTTAAATGAGGCGGTAGTGTTAGTTGAGAATTGATCGATTAGTCCATATATAGCCTCCAAAGAGTATCGACTATCATGTGATGAACTGGGGCCGGCCCCTGATGAAGATGGGCCTCCTGTCTGATGGTAGGTTCGGCGGTGATTGTCGTCTCTCATCCACATCTTGTATCATCACTTCTGGGTCCCAAACCTGATTGTACTTGTCACAAAATCACCACACACCCTGACTGATTTGCTGTACCATCTGCATGCTCTCACAGTAATCAAGGTTGAGAGCTATCGAGTCTGGGCTCGGGGTTCCTTCTGTGTCTGAACCATAGGCCCTATAGAGGTTGTAGATCCAGGGACCAACAAAGATCGGGGTATTTCCTCGGGTAGTGGCATTTGACATGAAAAGCTTGCAGAATAGAATAGTGATATTGCATGGTATTTCGTTTTTTATGCAATATAATGCCCAAAGGTCCTTTAGGTTGACAACCCCTTCACTCTGTCCTCGAGCTGTGACGGTATGACTCAGCAAACGGTGGATGTACCTCATGAGCGGGTCACGCAGTGCTGTGCTTTTTGAAACTCTTGGTCTATACTTTGTTTTCCATAACTTAACTGTTCCCAAGCTTCGTCCCTTATGGCACCTGCTTCAGCTTCATCATCGTCACCTTCATCTGTAAAAGTCGTTTTGGCCTCGAACCAGATATCTGTGTCAGTTTCCTCGACCGTGTAAATACCCAAATCAATCCCTAGTTGAGTGACAGAGGTTGTATGCCAAATACCCCCACATCGGAACTCAATTGCCTTGGTGTCCCACATGTCGAACCTTTTCTTCTTCATGTTGAATGAGGCTAGGAACTCCTTTGTAAGTTCAGTTACTGAATCCCCTGTCTGGTTAAAAACTCGTCTCCACGGCCCTGTGACGATGTTCTGATAGCGCTCCCATTGGTTAACTTGTCTGAGGGTTTCTCCGCATGCATGGAAGTGAGCTTCAGGATATCTGTTATTGAGATAGGTTAATCTTTCCTTTGCCAATCGGTCCTTATCCTTCCGGTTTCCGAAGACTAGGAATGCATGAAACTCTTCCCCATACTCGGCCATCTGCAATTTAAACTTAAATTAGTCAAAACTCATAAAAAAATTCCAATTTGCTGAAACAAAGAGCAAAGCACGGTGGCGTGCTTTCAGAAGCACGGTGGCGTGCTTTCAGAAGCACGGCCCCGTGCTGCTGCTTCTGGTTCAGTTTTCTTTGAATTTTGACTTTTTGTTGACCACGACTCGTGTTGTTTTTGTGCACGGCTCGTGTTTTTAATACCGATTTCTAACTTACTTAGACTCGAACCCTCATTTCTAACCGGTTATATCAATTGGGTTTAATGGTTTGTCGGGTATTTATTCTAACACCCAAAACCCGAATTGTTTCTTTCAATTAATCCCTAACCATCAACAATCTATTCATCATAATCAAGCATAATAACCCATACCCTTTTCGGGTTTTGACCCGATTTGGTCGATTTGAACAAATTTAGGGTTTATCTAGACCTAAAATTATGAATTTGAATAATGCAATTGTTAATTAACATATCTTAGGTTTAGAATCGAAGATTAGATGAAGAAATTAGCAAAATTATTGAAGGTCGGCGGTTTCTTGGTTCAGAACACAGTGAAAAATAGGGTTGTTGGTTGGAGAAAGTTATTTTATTAAGTTAAAACTCGTAACTGCCCTGATACCAAAAACACGGCCCCGTGCTTTTGGAGCACGGTATCGTGCTGCTTAATGCAGACAGTACTGTTTTATTTATTTTGTTTGTCGAGATTGGTTCTGTTTTTACTGGGTTTTTATTTTCTGATTATTTTAACATGGTAATTAAAAATCCTAAATTTCATAAAATTAAAGACACAATTTAAAGATAGATGAAACGAAAAGTACAACAACAATTTTCGGGTCCTAACACATAGTACTAGCGGAAACAACTTAAACACAAAACAAAGTCAGAACTTCAACGGCCACCACCCCCGAACAAGTCCTGGATGTGTGGTGGTGCTCGTTTGGCTTCCAAAAGTTCGTCAAGCTTTTTGTTGAGCGTGACGAGTTCTCGGTTGAGAAAGTTAAGTTTGGAAGTCACATCTTTGTGGTGGCCATCCACAACATGGAAGTTCTCGAACCTAAGCAGGTCGAATTTGTTGATCAACTCGACTACTCGAGCCTCGGTTTGCATGTTGCTCTCAACTTGGTCTCTTACGATGCATTGGAGTCTCATGATTTGTTCCTCAAGGAAGGAAGATTCATGTTGTTTCCCCTTCTTCACTGGTTTCCATTCAACCCGTTTTCCATCCATTTAGATAGTTTTTGTTTGGTGTGAATGGAATAGTGAATTTATGCATGCATTATATAGAGACTGGAAAGTTGAACACGGCACCGTGTTTACTGGAGCACGGCCCCGTGCTGCTAGAAGAATAAATGTTTCTGAGTCAGATAATTGTACGGAGTCAGCGCGTATTATGCTGAAGATTCTGGGTGACCACGGCCTCGTGCTTAGGAAAGCACGGCCCGTGCCTTTTGTCACAGTGTATTTCTTTTTTAGTTTTCAACATGATTCACGATCCGGAATTTAGAATGACGTTTATTGTAATAATTTGGAATTTTGGTCATCTAAAGATTACTTTTCATTGAATAAAGATCCTAGAACAGTTACGGGATAAGCCAAGGTTTCCTAAGAAAAGAAAATAATCGGGTTAAGCCCGAAGTCCTAACACATTGTGCTTAATGAACTTTTTTAACATATAAAAACATAAAATTAAGTTCCCTAGAGCTCTCTGAAAGGCGCTCCCCCTCCGAACGGTCCCGGTGGTGGAAAATACGTGAAACCGAGAACTTGAAACCGGAGTTGTTCGTTGATGTCTCGGAGTTCCATTTTCATGTTCTCCACCGATTCGGTGAGTTGCATTTCCGAGAGGACATTCATTTCGGTGAGTTCTCTCACGAGTTCTTGAAGTTTCAAGAGAAGCTCGGTTTTGGAAACATGGCGGGCATCGTTTCTCGGATGTCGGGAAACGGGAATTGCTTCATTCATCTCAGTTGGCATGCTGAATTATCAGAGGTTTTTGGTTTTGGTTTTGGTTTGTGCAAGGAATGCAATGACACAAGGTGCCTTTTATAACCAAACAGGAAACCGAGCACGGCACCGTGCTTATGGAAGCATGCCCCCGTGTTTTAACTCTGACAATTCTGTTACAAACCAGTCTGACTGAGATTTTTGCAGCGTAGATGCCGGCCCACATTTTTAGGCACGGGACCGTGCTTTAAGGAGCACACCCCCGTGGTTTTTTTGAAAATTTTTTATCATTTTTTTTAAGTAAAACAATATTTACAAGGCCTATTTTTGTGAAGGTCTTGGCTAGACCTTGTTTCCTTAAAGTCTTATTTAAAAAGTTTGGAGGGTTAGTACCTCCCAAACTTCTTTAAGTGGACCGTCGATGTATGGTTTTAATCGATGTCCAGTGACCTTGAACTTTTGACCGTTTGAACTTGAAATTTCGATGGTTCCATAGTCAAAAACCGTTTCAACTATGTATGGACCTGTCCATCGGGATTTCAGTTTTTCTGGAAAAAGACGTAAACGAGCGTTGTATAACAGTACACGATCGCCAACTTGAAATTTTTTGTTTCCTTTAACTGAGCGTCGTGTATGCGTTTAGTCTTCTCCTTGTAGGACCAGGAATTTTCTTAGGCCATTGTTCTCAGCTCCTCAAGCTCACGAATTTGATCTTCCCGGTTTGCTCCAGCGGACGTAAGATCAAAGTTCACTGCTCTGAGAGCCCAATAAGCTTTGTGTTTTAATTCCACTGGTAGATGACATGCCTTCCCGTAAACGAGCTTGAAGGGTGTCGTTCCTATGGGAGTTTTGTAGGCCGTCCTGAGGGCCCACAATGCGTCATCTAACTTTTCTGCCCAATTTTTGCGATTCATTCCTATAGTCCTTTATAAAATCCTTTTAATTCCTCGATTCGAGACCTCTACTTGCCCACTGGTCTGAGGGTGATATGGTGTTGCCAGTCGGTGGTTAACCCCATATTGTGCTAAGACCTTGTCCATCAGGGTGTTACAGAAGTGAGTACCTCTGTCGCTGATGAGGGCTTTTGGAGTACCGAATCTTGAGAATAACTTTTTCAGAAATCGTACAACTACTCGGGCATCGTTGGTGGGAAGAGCTTGTGCTTCTACCCATTTAGACACGTAATCGACTGCTACAAGGATGTATTTATTTCCGAATGAGTTAGGAAATGGCCCCATGAAATCTATCCCCCATACATCAAAGATTTCACAAATTTGAATGCCCTTTTGAGCCATCTCATTTTTCGATGAGATGTTCCCGGCTCTTTGACAAGCATCGCATGCTTGGATCAAAGTATGTGTATCTTTGTATATAGTGGGCCAGAAAAATCCTGCATCAAACACTTTTCTGACTGTGGTGGCGGTACCGTGGTGTCCACCTGTTGGTCCTTCATGGCAGTGTTTGAGAATATCTAAGGCGTCTTTTCCTGCTACGCACCTACGAATGATTTGATCCGCACCTATCCTAAACACGTATGGATCTTCCCAGAAGTAAAACTTAAGATCGGAGAAGAACTTCTTCCGCTGTTGATGAGTAAGTCCTTTTCTGAGGATCCTACAAGCTAAGTAATTGGCGAAGTCGGCATACCAGGGACTTTCGTCCTTTTCTTCTATCACTCCTTGAATGTGTATGAGAAACTCATGTGGGAAATTATCGTTGATAATTTCTTGTTGAAGCTCTTCGGGAGTTGGACATTCTAATCGTGAAAGATGGTATGCGGCTACTTTTTCTGCTCCCTTCTTTTCTTTAACTTCGATGTCAAATTCTTGGAGTAGTAGGATCCATCGGATGAGTCTAGGTTTGGCATCTTGTTTGTTGAATAGGTATCGTATTGCGGCATGATCGGTGTAAACTATGGTTTTGGAAAGAACGAGGTATGATCTAAATTTTTCAAAGGCAAATACTACTGCCAGTAACTCTTTTTCTGTTGTGGTGTAGTTTTCTTGTGCATCATTAAGAGTCTTACTAGCATAGTAAATTGGGTGAAAGTGTTTTTCCTTGCGTTGTCCGAGTACGGCTCCAACTGCAAAGTCACTTGCATCGCACATGATCTCGAATGGAAGGGTCCAATCGGGTGTAGTCATGATTGGTGCGTTGACAAGTTTGTCTTTCAGTGTATTGAATGACTCAACACATTCCTCAGAGAAGACGAATGGTGCGTCTTTCTCTAGAAGTTTGGTCATATGTCTTGAGATTTTTGAGAAGTCTTTTATGAAGCGGCGGTAGAAACCGGCTTGACCTAGAAAACTTCTAATGGCTTTGACTGAAGTTGGTGGTGGGAGTTTGGATATGGTTTCTATTTTGGCCCTATCAACTTCTAGTCCGTTTTGAGAAATCTTATGACCTAGAACAATGCCTTCCTTTACCATAAAGTAGCATTTTTCTCAGTTGAGCACTAGATTTACTTATTCACACCTAGCTAGCATTTTGTCTAGGTTTTTCAGATAATGATTGAAGGAATCTCCAAAGACTGAAAAGTCATCCATGAAAACTTCCATAGAGTTTAAAATCATTTCATGAAAGATGTCCACCATGCAGCGTTGGAAGGTGGCTGGAGCATTACATAATCCAAATGGCATTCTTCGGTAAGCGAAGGTTCCGTATGGACATGTAAAAGTGGTTTTCTCCTGATCTTCAGGAGCAATGGGGATCTGAAAGTATCTGGAAAATCCATCAAGAAAACAGTAGAACATTCTTCCAGATAATCGTTCGAGCATTTGATCTATGAAAGGAAGTGGAAAATGATCTTTTCTTGTGGCATCATTAAGCTTCCGATAATCGATGCAAACTCGCTAGCCTGTGATGGTCCTCATTGGTATTAGTTCGTCCTTCTCGTTCATTACGACTGTCATTCCTCCCTTCTTGGGTACTACCTGAACGGGACTTACCCAAGGTGAATCCGAGATCGGGTAGATTAATCCAGCGTCAAGAAGTTAGATTACTTCCTTCTTCACCACATCTTGCATGTTGGGGTTGAGATATCTTTGATGTTGGACCACGGGTTTGTATTCTTCCTCCATGAGGATATTGTGGTACAAAACGAAGGACTGATGCCCTTGATATCCATAATCTTCCATGCGATAGCCTTCTTATGGGTTTTGAGAACCTTAAGAAGTTCGTCTTTCTCTTCTTTAGAAAGGTGAGATGAAATAATTACTGGGAGTTGAGAATCTTTCTCTAGAAAGGCGTATTCGAGATGTTTTGGCAGTTCTTTTAAATCTAAGGCTGGTGGTTCTTCGATTGATGGTTTTGATTTTTCATTGTTTTCAATGATTTTGTATATCGTTTCTGATTCTTCGTGGTAGTTGTTATTGAAATTTTCATTTTCTAAAATTGGTTTGTTTAGTGTTTTGTCTATGACTTGTGTTTCTAGGGGAGTATTGATGGAGGAATCTCGCATATAGCAACTTACGATGGAGTCTATGATATCAACACAGTATAAGGTGTCATCGTGTTGTTGCGGATATTGCATAGATTTTCCTATGTCAAAAGTGATTGCCTCTACATTGACCCTAAGAGTGAGTTTGCCGGTGCAAACATCAATGATAGCCTTTGCAGTGGCTAAAAAGGGTCTTCCTAAAATTAGAGGTACACTTTTGTCTTCCTCCATGTATAGAATCACAAAATCTATTGGGAAAACGAACTTGTCAATTTTGACAAGCATGTTTTCAACAATGCCCCGGGGGTATTTAACGGATCGGTCAGCTAACTGAATGCTCATGCGGGTAGGCTTTGGTTCTCCTATCCCTAGTTTTGCAAAAACCGCATAAGGCATTAAATTAATACTAGCTCCTAGGTCAGCCAGGACATTGCTAACCGATAAATTTCCTATGAGACAAGGGATAGTAAAGCTCCCTGGATCGGTCATCTTTGTCGGTAGCTTGCTTTGGAGGACAGCTAAACATTCTTCAATTAGGGTGGCATGCGAGAGTTCCTCCAGCTTCCTTTTGTTAGTCAGCACTTCTTTGAGAAACTTGGTGTATTTTGGCATTTGAGCGATAGCTTCGACAAAAGGGATGTTGATACGGAGTTGCTTAAAAAGTTCTAGAAACTTCCCGTATTGGGCTTCCAATCGCTCCTGTTTCAGTCTTCCAGGGTATGGAATAGGCGGAACATAGGTTCGGACTGGTTCCTTAGGTTGTACTGTGCTTGTTGGGGTCAGTCTTTCCTGTGTTTCATCAGGAGACTTTTTTCTCCAAAGTTGGTGGAACAACAGTGGTTGTACCACTCCTGAATGTGACGGCATTAGCTGTCGCATTTGGGTTGGTGATTGTATTGCTTGGAAGAGTGCCAAGTGGTCTTTCGGATAATTGTCGGGAAATTTATCCAATTTGGGTTTCTAGGTTCTGAAGCGATGCTTGTTAACTTTTGAGATCGGCTTCATGTTTTAATAATACTCCGCTGATATCAACAGCTCTTGAGTCGGCTTCTTTTTCTGCTTCATTTGTTTTGGTCATCAATTGAATTATCATTTCTTCGATCTTTGAGTAGCTTGGGATTTGATGGCTACCAGAACTTTGATCTTGAAATTGAGGTTTAGGCTGGAAGGGTTGATTCATAGTTCTCTTTTCGAATCCAGATAAAGGTTGAGTGTTACCTCCGTCTTTCCAGCTAAAATTCAGGTGGTTTCTCCATCCTGGATTGTAGTTATTACTGAAAGCGTTGTTCTGTCGAGCGATGAAATCGACTTCTTCCATGGTCATAATGACTTGTTTACAGTCACTCGTCTTATGACTTCCTCCACAAGTGTCACAGGTGAGTCTGGTTTTTGATAGTTCGGCTTGAAGTTGTTCGAATTTTTTAGAAAGAGCTTCAAGCTGTGCTGTGACAAGAGTGTTGGAGTCTACGTGGTGTATTCCTTTATGGGTAGGTGTAGATCTTGGTGGGTTGTAAGCGAAACTCTTCTTTGCGGCTTTCTCCAGGATTTCAAATGCTTCGTTGGGTGATTTGGATCCCAGGTCTCCACCAGATATCTGGTCGATGGCCTGTTTGTTTTGACTGGATTGTGAGTCAAAGAAAGTTTGGACTTGTAACCACACGCTTAGTCCATGATGTGGGCACCTTCTCAGAAGACTTTTGTATCTTTCCCATGCTGCGTGTAGCGATTCATCATCATCGGTCTGGAATCCGGTAATGCTGGCTCTGTATTTGGCAGTTTTATTAGGCGGAAAATATTTGAGGAGAAACTGTTCAACCATTTGGTCCCAAGTGGTAATGGAACCAGAGGAAATAGATTCTATCCATTCTAAGGCTTGGCCCCTTAGAGAGAAAGGAAAGAGTTTAAGTTTGATTTGATCGTCTGAACAGTTTTGAATTTTAAAGGTTCCACAGATTCGTAGAAATCGAGATATGTGAGAAAGAGGGTCTTCGTCAAGGAGACCATGAAATTGAACTGAATTTTCCACCATATGAATGGTGCTATATTTGATTTCGAAATTTTTGGTAATTTCGGGTGGAGCCACTCCATTGCCATAGCCTTCAAGAATTGGCTTGGCATACTGGCTCATGTTCGGCTCATTGTTCTGGGCCGCCATCATTTCTTCGGTGTGATTTTCTCCTGATGCCGTGATGTCTACTGATTCGTCTTTGATTGCTTCTGCGGTTTCTGTAGTCCGTTTACGAGTTCGTCGAAGAAAGAGTCGTTCCGGTTCAGAAATTGGAGAAACAAGCTCACGCTCAAAAGTAGAGGACATACATGAGGCTAAATCAAAATTATACTAAAGTAAAAGTTAGCTAAAGTTAATCTAAAGGTTAGTCTAAGTTAAACTAAGCTATTTTAAACTATACTAATGTCTAAGTTAGTAAAACTAAAGTAAAGTAAGGTAACTAAAGGTAAAAAGTAGGCTAGCCGTAAAATTATATACTTTAATATTTAGTAAAAATTAAAGATAAAATAAAATAGAAGTTAAAAATTTGTACAATTATAGACAATGATTAAATTAAAACTTGGATAGTTCTTAGAAACGTACCGTGTATCCCCCGCAACGGCGCCAAAAACTTGATTGTTGTTGTGCGTGTGGTAGTAATATTATGAAAGGTTGGATGATTTGCTTTTGCACAAAATCGTGTTTTAAATTTATAAAAGTGATTTCTACAATGGCTAAACACACACAAAATACGCAAGTGTACCTATCGTATATGTAGAATAGTAATGGTAAGAACCAAGTATCGATCCGTGGACACACAGGTTTCTAATAATAAATCGTTGTTTTACTTCAATCGAAGATTTTAATCATTTTGGGGTTGATTTTTAAACTTTTTATTAAATATAAATACTTATATTTATAATATATAGGTGACCGAGAAAAGAGATTCTAAACGAGTTGTTCAATTATGCGAAGGTTACCATCTAAGATCAAGAATCCACTCCATATTAGCATTGATAATTAATATGTAGACATGTGATAAACTTGCCGTAGCGATATATGATAGATAGCTCCTTAAACCTTAAGTGAGCATCTTCGGCACTAAGGATATGGTATGCGTATTTTAAAGTCCACCCTTTCCTAATGTCATACCATCTCAATGATGTCGATTTGAGTTGACATGTAGTTTCGTAAAGTAGAAAGATTAGGATTGACTTCGATTTCTCAAATACCAATTCTAACAACTTCGGGTGGTTTAGTTCATCACACAACCTCCCCTTGTTTGATTTATGTAGGTTATAATTACACATTCCGTTAACATATGGTTTCTTTAACTAATTTGATATCCTAAGCAAAGCCATTTTCGGATTACCAAGGTTTAGAAAAATACACCATAACTTATATCTCATCATTTCTAAGTACAATATAAGGATCCATGTTTCGATAATGTATCAAAGTATTTCTATCTTTCAAGAACATGAATCGATCATGAACGATTGCCAAAGATATTGACAACCACCAACTTTGATTTAGTGATTTAATATGGTGAAACATTTCTCATCAAAAGATAATTGTAATATAACCATGTACTTTACTAGACTAGATCACATGTCTTGATTAATTATCAAGTAAAACAAAGCTTCTTCATAGATTTTAGATGGTAAAAGGAGTTTAGCTCATAATGAGCATAATGATGAACATTAAGATGATTGATAATAACAAATACATGATTAAGTAGCCTTTTATACTATGTTTTTGGATAGAAATTGCAGTTTTTAGAATTTATTTGATGCCGAAAAGATGTATATTTATATGTACATCAACCCGCACCTATTTTAATGAATCTTGAGGACGAGATTTATTCCAAGGTGGAGAGGATGAAACATCTTGAAAAATATTATATTTATTTTGGGTTAAAAATGTCAACTTTTAAAATAGAAGGACCCAAAAGTATTTTAAATATGGTAAAGGAATTATATATATATATATAGTTGGAAGAATCCCATGAGTAAGAAATGAGGGAATGGAATCCATCCCATACGGAAAGAATGAAGGAAATGAAACTCCTTCACATGGGTATAAATAAGGAAAATAATGTCCATCCCACATGGAAAGTATGAAACTTTTGGAAGCTCTTTATAAGAAGAAGAGTTTCCATAGTAATATTCTTTTATGTCATGCATGCACCAATGGTCCTAGAACAGGGTGGGAAGCACCCGACGCACATGGGCACAGGTGAGGGAGATGGGTGCAATGTGGAGCTTTGATGGCGCCATTTGCACTTCGCACGCTCGCATCACCGCCAGCCACCTTAATGTTTTTAGAAAATGGAAGCGAGACCAAGAAATGCCAAGTATTAAAAGTAAAAGACCAAAAATGGAAATTCTGATTTTCTTAGCCCATCACGATACGTGATGGATCAGGAGACAACCCATCGCGTATCGCGATGGGTATGTCACAGAACCCCATGATGAGCGGTGTCGCGATACGCGATCAACCAAAGTTACTACGTCATCACGTATCACAATGACGTGGTCTGACAGGAAGTGACACGTGCCCTGCCACGTGTCCCCATGTGTCCGGCCACGTGGCAAACCTATTTATGGCACGACAAGGCTAGTCGTGTAACCCGAAGACCATCGAGCGTCACCTCAATTTGTGTGCCAAGAAGTGTTGACCAACAAAACTCGAAAAGCATGTGTGAGCGAAAGTGTTGCCAAAAGTACCAGGTGTTTATAAGCTATTCAAGGTAGGGGTTATGCCTAAGTAAAATATTATTATAATATTAAATAGGCTTAGACCTTAGTTTAAGGTATACTCGATACCTCGAAAATATAAATAAAGAAAATATATATAAAAGATATCAAAATAAAAGTAATTCTTTGTTATTAATATTTCTTAAATAATAAATAAAGAAATAAAGTATACGTTTCTTCGAGAAGAAGAAACGTAGTGTTTTGAAAATATAAATGATCGAACTAGAGGTTCGAACATATTTAATAAAGAAAAGATGTTTTGAACTAAAGGTTCGAAAAGAAAATATAATTGATGTAAAGATTATACAAAAAGGACTAAAGGTCTAAAGCTAGATTGTTAATCTAGTAATAACAAATGGTTATACTCGTATTACAGGTCTGAGATAACAAGAAAAGACAAACTCGATCAGTGAAGTGAAGATGATCATTCAAAAGGTGAATAAGCCCCAAACTTTTATAACTAGTTTAATCGATTCAATTAAATTGATTACATGAGATTACGTATCTCTAAAATATTATGAACAAAAGTAGTCGCTGGCCCTCAGGCTGTCGTGTACGTTTGTCTGGATCCTTTCATATGTGGCTAGACGGTGGGCACACCGCACCACACCTGGTTATGCCTCTGCCATGACGGGTCGGACCTAAGTTATGTCCGAGAAAGTGTAATCATGTGTATACTGAGCTGTTTCAGGTTGAGCTTAAGTTTATAACTATGATTTAGTTTTTAACTTGGTTATTTCTAAGCCACGATGGGGCAATACCCAAGTTATGTCTCGGGGGGTAATTAAGTAAATAAAATATTTTTGCGTCAGTTTATTCACCAACATGTGTTGTTGACGTATATTTTAAACTGTTTTACAGATAATGAAGATTAAATGATTGGGGAAGAAATAGCCATTAGGAGATCTGATGACTCAGATGAATTTTGTGAATGTTAAATATTAATGGTGGTTTTAACAAACAATCTTTTGTAAACATTAATCGGGTATTTTTATAATCTCGTGTTTTAATATATAAATATGTTAACATTATATCCACGCTAAATTTCTGCATTTAAACCGTAACTCTGATTTATTTATAAAACTGGTATCAAATGTGGGTCACACGCCTAGACCGTGGTTTGGGGCATGAAAAAATCTAAAAAGTAAAAGAAATCAAAGTCAATGATACATTGACAAGTGTTCAACTTTATCAAACGAAATAATACAAAAATGACTGATGTTTGTTTGCTGGAGCAACCCGTTTGGTGGCCTATATTCCATTTTTGTTTATTTTTTATAATTTTCACTAACCGGCCAAAGAATTTGATCATTAATGAGAGTGGTCTTATAAAGTTAAATTTGGTTTTTTACTTAATAAACATCCTAGAATATTGTTTTCGTAAACTCTATAATAAAAATCGGTTATATGCAATGAAATATGTTATTTTTGTTATATTTAGTGTTTTAATATTATTCTCTCATTATTTATTGTTTTTCTTTAACCGTTTATACCCCTTTATAAAAAATTCTTATCTGTCCTTATTGCTTATTAATAGAGTATTATGAGACCCGTAAATTAACATTACCGAAAAATAAATACTAAGATGTTTTAATTGTAACAAATTATAGAATGATTATGATTCTTTGTCTTCTTTCATTCATGGTAATCAATATATAATGATACAAGAGATCTCCTATTTTTGGAGATGAATCATACAATAAAGGCTAATTATAATACTATAAAGACTAATTACAATACCATAAATACATGCGTGATTGGTGGTGCCTATTACACCCCCGCAGTCGAAGCGGGAGGCATACGGATGCTTAGACTGGATCGAAAATCGTCGAAGAGAACCCGAGGAAGACCCTTGGTGACTATGTCGGCTATCTGAAAGCGGGAAGGCATGTGGAGTACGCGAACCAGGCCTTTTTGAACATGCTCCCTGCCGAAATGAATGTCGAGTTCGATGTGCTTGGTTCGTTGATGTAGAACTGGGTTGCCTGATAAGTAAATGGCACCGACATTGTCGCAGTAGACTAAGGAAGCTTTGGTCAAAGGGTGATGTAGCTCAAGAAGAAGACTTCACAGCCAACATATTTCCACAACTACGTTGGAAACTCCACGGTAATCGGCCTCTACACTAGAGCGGGAGATGGTGGATTGTCTCTTAGAGGACCATGAAATCAGGTTGTCACCAAGATAGACACAGTACCCGGATGTAGAGCGACGAGTGTCAGGGCAACCTACCCAATCGGCATCTGTGTAGGCTCGAATTGAGAGTGCGTCAGAAGCTCGGAGATGAAGGCCATAGTTAGCAGTGCCTTGTAAGTACCTGATTATACGCTTAAGAGCGTTCCAGTGAGCCATGCAAGGATAGTGCATGTGCATACATATTTGCTGAACAGCATATGCTATGTCGGGTCTTGTGAATGTTAGGTACTGCAAAGCACCCGCAAGGTTTCTGTAGGTAGTGGGGTCATCAAATAAAGAATCCGGTTCACTAGCCAATTTACTCTAAGTGTCTACTAGCGTTGCTGCAGGTTTGCACGAGTCCATACATGCGCGATGAATGATGTCTTTGACATATGCATGTTGTGACAGAAAAAGTGTGTCACCCTTTCTAGTAACCAAGATACCCAAAAAATAGGATAAGGGCCCCAAATCCTTCATAGAAAATTCACCGGCCAGAATACGCATGAGTTGTTGGCGGAGTTGATCAGAGGAGGTGGTGAATATGATATCGTCCACATAGATTAAAAGATATGACACATCATGACCGTGGTGATAAATAAATAAGGAATTATCGGTCTTGCATTGAGTAAATCCATGCTGAAGGACAAAATCAGTGAACCGTTGGTACAAGGCTCTGGGCGCCTGTTTAAGACCATAGAGAGACTTCCTGAGGCGGCAAACATGATCAGGATAGTCCCGGTGGCGAAATCCCATTGGTTGGTGCATGAATATGGTTTCCTGAAAATGACCGTGTAAAAAATCATTTGTAACATCCAACTGGTGTATGGGCCATGATTTTGAGATAGCCAAAGTGAGGAACGTCCGTATAGTGGTTGGTTTTACCACCGGGCTGAAAGTGTCACCACAGTCAACCCGAACCTGTTGACTACGTTCGTCACATACCAACCTTGCTTTTTAGTGTTCTAAAGAGCCATTAGAACAAAATTTGTGCTTAAAAAGCCACATACTACGTATAATATTCATGTCCGAACAACGTGGTACTAGTTCCCAAGTGTAATTTTTAATAAGTGCACTAAATTCTTTTTGCGTGGCATCGAACCATTCAGATGTGGACAAGGCAAGGTGGGGAGTTTTTGGGATTGGAACGATGGAAATACTATTCAGGTTGAATGGGTGTTTGGGTTTGGTGATACCATCCATAGCTCTACGCATGGTACGGCCAGGTTGTTGGGAAATCGAGAGGGGAGGGGTGGGTTGAGGTGATGTTTGAGCGGCCATGGGCAAGTCCGAAGGGCGGGCTAAAGGTGTGGTAGTTGGGCCAGGGGAAGTTGTAGGTGGGCCGGTTGGAGTTGGGCTGATGGGGGTGGACTGTGGGGAGCTGTGTGGGCTGGTTGGAGTTGGGCCGATGGGAGAGTTGGGTGTGGCAGTGGGGTTGAATGGGTGGATATTATCCCACAACAGTTGGTTGAGGGGAGGAGAAAGAAAAGTGTAGTCTAGGGTGGTATTGGAGTGTTGTATGGAGAAGGGATCGGTGGATTCTTTAAACAGGACATGACTGGATATAATAATCTAATTATTGGAGATGTCAAAACATTTATATCCGCGATGGTTTGAAGGGTAGCCGAGAAAGACACAAGGTTTGGAGCGGTTTGTGAGTTTATTTATGGTGGTGGAGGGGGTGATGGGGTAGCATAGGCAACCAAATACGCGAAGGTGTGTATAGCTTGGGAGGACATTGTATAGAGAGGTAGTGGGTGATAAGAATTTGTGGGTTTTCTTAGGAAGAATGTTTAGGAGGTAGGTGGCGGTTTCAAGTGCATGATGCCAAAATGAGGGAGGTAGATAAGCTTAAGATAAGAGGGTACGAATCATACTGTTCATGGTTCGTATTTCTCTCGGCTTGCCATTCTGGGAGGAGGTGTGGGGACAAGAGAAACGAAATTGCATTCCATTTATGTGACAAAACTGTTTAAAATTATTGTTGGTGTATTCGGTGCTGTTATCACATTGGAATTGTTTAATTTTACGTTCAAACTGTGTATGAATGTGGTTATGGAAGTTGGTAAAGGTGTTGTAAACTTGAGACTTATTGGTAAGGGGATAAGTCTATAAAAAATCCATTAAGTCATCAAGAAATAATATATAATAGCGGTGACCACCAGTGCTTACAACCGGGGAGGTCCACAAATCACTATGAATGATGTCAAAAGGTAAATGAGTTTTATTCATAGAATCATAAATCGAAAGTTTAACACTTTTGCTAAAAACACATGATTGACAAAGCGTATTGTTTGGTTTACTAAAATTAATAAAGGAACTAGACTTTAACGAATGCAATAAAGTGATGCCCAGGGGGTGCCCAAGGCGTTGACGCCAATGGTCTTGAGTAATACCAACTAAAGCAGTAGGGTTGGTGCGAGGCTTGATGAAGTTGGTGGTGAGAGGGTAGAGATCTCCCGAGCTATTGCATCGTAGGATAGGTTCCTTGTTCTTGAGATCCTTCACAAGAATACCAAACATGTCAAATTCAATTGAAAGTAAATTGTCTGTCGTTAGGCGACTGACCGAGATAAGGTTTTTAATTAGGTTGGGAGCATAAAGAATGTTGTTCAGTTTTAGTGGGGGGAAAGGGGGTGGTATGTTACCTTGTCCAATAACGGGAATGATTGTTCCGTTGCTAACAATTATTCTCTTATTAGTGCAAGTATTAAAAATTGACGGGGAATTCATACCGGGGTGTTCCATGTGGCCAGATGCGCCGGTGTCCATGTGGCCGATGGGATCGGACGGTTGACTCATAGACAGAGTATAGAGCGCCAGTGCAATGTCGATTGGCGTCGTGCTGTAAGTAGCCATGTGGGCCTGTGCGAGCCGTGGGCCCAGAATTCCATGTGAACCGGTCTGCGGAGGAGTTGATGGGTAAGGGCAGGGTGGTTTTTGGTTGGATTGTGGACTGTAGTTAGCCCATTGGTTGGAGGCCCAGTTGTTGGGAAAAATAATGTATGGGTGTTGGTTTTGAGTTGGATGGTGGATCTGCCCCTGGAGCAGTTTGGCTGTGAGGACGAGGAACGACCACGATCGCGTCCACATGAACGCCTCGGCCACGGGTAGATCGGATGTGGTATGGGGGCGGTGGAAGAGTGAGTTTGGCTTTGGACGTGAAGCGCGGTTGCGGCTTGTTGGGAGGAGTTGAGGGATTGGTTTGCTATAGTGGTTTCATTCATGCATAATTGGGAACGAACTTCAAATAATGAGGGCAAAGGTTTGGTGTTTTGTAGTACGGTGGCAACGGTTTCGTATTGTTCGGTGAGACCGTTTAAGGTTTGCAAGACAATATCGTTTTTGTCAACTGGTGCATCAACATAATTTAGTTGATCGGCCAAAACTTTGATCTCTTGACAATATTCATGCTTAGAAGAAAAGTTTAAAAGACGTGTGTTTGCGAATTTTTGTTTGAGAAAGAGAGCTCGTGTGGCTTTGTTGTCTTGAAAGAGGTTCTCGATGGCTTTCCAAGCATCATAAGCAGTGGTGCGTTTTTTCATCACGGTTTTTAGGAGACCGGTAGAGATTGTGACATAGATCCATGGGAGGACGATGGCATCAAGGCGTTCCCACGAGTCGGCTGGTGGGGAAGCCGATTGCGTGTCCTTGTCTGTGGACGAGGTAGCAGCGTGTGAGGGACGAGGCTCAAGATGGTTGGCCACAAGAAACGTCGTGCAATGAACTCGAAATAGTTCCGACCATGTGTTGTAGTCGGCGGCTTCATTGTCTAAGGTGACAGGGACGAAGGTTCGGATGTTGGAGACGGTGACGACGGGATGGAGTGTTTGGTCGGCCATTGAAGAAGAAGAAGGTGGGATGAAGGTTTTGGCAGAGATTAGGAAGATCGTGAGGGTGATACCATATAGAATGATTATGATTCCTTGCCTTCTTTCATTCATGGTAATTAATATATAATGATACAAGAGATCTCCTATTTTTGGTGATGATCATACAATAAAGGCTAATTACAATATTATAAAGACTAATTACAATACCATAAATACATGGGTGATTGGTGGTGTCTATTACAAATAGACGACAATGTTTCTCATGATCATCAATACTTGTTAGTTTCTGTTGAACCACTTTATTACTAATAGACCATTGCTACGCATACTCATAGGTAGCAACCCTCATTTTCGTGTTGACTTTGATTGACCTTACCAACACATTCTTACTAATAATAAGAAAAAAAATATAAAGAGAAAGAAGCATAATTTGATGCCATCCTTTGATCTGAGTCATGTTGGGATGATAGATTTATGGTTAACCAGATTGAATCGCTAAACTTGGATACACTCTTTGTATAAAAAATATTAACTCTAGGTCTCTAACCCAGATACACTTCAAATCGTGCAATATGAAAACAATTCGTGTAATTCGTTTATCTAAACGACTCAAACAGATTAGCGATTTGTAACTATGTTACATATTTGGATATTATAGTTAACCCTAATTATAAGTAAGAAGTATATGTTTAATTGTAGGTCACTCTGCGTTTTAAATGTGGAGTTAACCCTAGTTATAAATTATAAATAAGATTTATGTTATACATTTGAGTTAACCCTAATTACGAATAAGAAGTATGTGTTTAATTGTAGGTCATTTGTATTTAAATTCTTATTTTTATTTAATATTGGTTGCAAAAAGGAACAGATATAAAAGAACAAAATAGACCAATTATAAACGTAAATGAACAAGCAAATCACATGTCAGTGTTCTTTTACTTATTTAAACAAATGAAAGAAATTATTCATGTTGAATCACTTAATAAATAATAACATAGACAAATTTTTCATTGATAAGTTTGTAAATAGTCCAATGAACAATCTGTTTAGAGGTGTATATGTATGATTTTATCATAAGGTTGATTTCATCTGGCAGATGGCAAAGAAACCTATAGGCTATTTTTGAAGTTTTATTTTATCTTAGGGGTCGAAACTCATAATGTACACTAACGCTAAGGGGTATGGTTGCGTTTGGGTTAGTAAGGGGTCCTATGTGGCCCCCTGATCACTCCATGACATTCTTTGAACACCATCCTGTCATCATCATTTCACTAGTGAAATGAGCTCCCTTACCATAGTCATGCCCCTCATTTCGATTGGTAAGGGGAGAGAGCCAATCAATTTTTTTTTGTTTTATATCTTTTCAATTCTTTATATTATTAAATAATACAATGGTGGAGAATAAGGGGAATGAATCATAACACGGTTGAATGATAGAGGAAAAACTGAGTAGGTATTGAGGTGACGCAGACGTGGTGATTAAGAGGAAAAAAAGTATACGTGTTAGCCTAAACACGTAAGTTTTTAAGCTTTCAACGGAAAAAAAACACATGAGTTTTCTTGAATGTGAGAATCATTAAGAAAAATTGACCAACCTATAACAAACTTGAGATTATAAAACTGTACCGGTATCGAAATGAGTATTGTCGGTATTGATTTGGTTCCAACTATTAGATGTTTCGGGATCGGTACAGTATCAGTATTTACTGAGTTTTTACCTACGGTGTCGCTTTACCGGCACAGAACCAAGTATTTTCGATTCCGGTACTAATGTTTAAGAAATTCGGTATCGATACTGTAGTCCTAAAATCAAATCTTTCTATTCTAATAAAAGACTACTCAATATTGCCACTTGTCATTCTCTTAGTCATCCTCACTTTTTTTTCAAATAATTTTAATATATGGTCCTTATCTTTTAAACAATTTCAATATATGAACTCAATTTTTATTAAATGTAAATCCTAACTGATTCATTCGTTAACATTAATTGTGAAATAAGGAAATAATAAAATTGAAGTTGTAAGCATGTTATAATTAAATTTTAAAGTCATAGGTAATTACAATTTAAAAAAAATAAAGGTACGACATTGTCGAATAATTTGGATTTGCATGGAAACTACAAATTGTTTTTAAATTAAGATTCGAGCAGCAGTGAGTAATTTTTTTTATATAAGATTGGTTTCAGATTTGGATTAAAATTTTCTCATATGCATTTGAACTCAGGATTAATGTGTATTTTTCTTAATTTTCTCTAAACATTTTGTATAAATATTGCAAACATGGAGAATAGTTATTATATATATCTTGAATATTATAATTATAATCCATATGTATAATGATTTAATATATAAACTATTTGCTATTTTATTTATATGATTTTTTTGTGTAGTATAAAGAGTTTTAGCAATAAGAAGATCACTATTTAGTTATCAATATTTTCTTTTAAAACTCAGACCAAAATACTTCATAAATATATATTTTATGGTTTAATTTTTACTATTTTTATACATTTAAATGTATTTAATTTCATATGCCTAGCTTATAAGATAAATTGCTTAACTAAAAGAATTCAAAACGTTAAACCAAAAAATTTGTTTCAATCTCATTACATATAGATTATGGTAAATCGTTAACCCGGTTAAAAGTCAGCTATTTACCATGCTTCCATAAAATCCGAAATTTTTGTTTTTTTTTCTATAAGTTAATATATATATATATATATATATATATATATATCAATTAGTTAAATATTTCAACAACTTCTCATAATATTAACTAAGAACACGGGATTAGTATTCAAAACTTAAACATTCCTAATCTGATACTTTCAAGTATTGTAAATAAGAATCACTACATTCACTTTATATGAATTTAAATCTTCTAATATCCTGTTAACTCGGAATAATCACTATTATTTAAACATACTTAATGTTAGTATGTCTTTGTCATTTTTCTGGCAATTACATTCATATGAATTGAAACAAACCATTTTGTTATATTTTTATTTTTGGTTCTATAAGTTGCTTGATTATACAATTGTTAGTTGTAAAATATGAAATATATTAAAAAGTTGTCATACATAGAATATCAATGATAACAAATTTATCATGATCAACCAATTTTAAATTATAAAAATTCTAAGGATAATTATCTAATCAAAGTTCAGGTAATATAGGTAATCAAGTTCTGGGATATGATTTTTGGATAAACATAAACATATGATTTCAAATGACATCATATTAATTGATTAAAATGTATGATATTTTGTGTGTATGGATATTTTTTTGTTAGTTTCATGAATACATTGTGTAACATCACGAAAATATCGGGTCAAAAATATCAAAGTTCAAAAAGTCCTAGGATCAAAAATGAAAATTTCTGAATTCGTGACCGAACGCGATACGCGACGTGGTTGGGCGCAACGCCATCGCGTATCGCGATGGCGATGTCTGACAGCCAGAAACGTGTCATGTCACGTGTCAACACGTGGCACACCAGCTGACACGTGTCACCACGTGGCATAAAGCCATGACACTGTGACACGTGTCCTGCCACGTGTCACAACGTGGCATAAAGCTCGCCACGTGTCACCACGTGGCGCCGTGTCCGCCACGTGGCGCCACGCGGCAAACCTACATGCGACTCACCATAGCTACGTCGCGATACGCGACGGCTATGTCTAGGCCCCTCGCGTACCGCGACGGGTCTCCAGAAAACTCTGTAAATAGCAAGATATGGCATCTCACTTTTCACACCAATCTCACACACAACTTTCTCTCTCTAAATAAATTTCTCTCTCTAGAAATTTCCTCGTAAAACGTGCCACCGACCTCCTCGTTTTCCGTGCCAAAAACCCCGACATTATATCTCGTAATCCGTGCCATAAACCGACGATACCCCAAAGTACCGGCGGCAATATCTTGAAGTAAGTGCCGACCCGGTACGACCTGACGTTCCACCTCGAAGTACGTGCCAACCCGATACGACCCGACATTTAACCTCAAAGTACGTGCCGACCCGAAACTAACCGACGACCCGCCTCAAAGTACATGCCAACCCGGTACGACCCGACATTTCACCTCGAAGTACGTGCCGACCCGAAACGAACCGACGACCCGCCTCGAAGTACGCGCCGACCCAAGACGACCCGACATTCCGCCTCGAAGTACGTGCCAACCTGAGATGACCCGCCCCGAAGTGCGTGCCGACGAGATTTGAAGACCGGTGTGTCTCTATTTGTGCGCCAAGGAGGTGTTGATCCAGATTCTCGATATACGTGCAAGCGTCGAAGTGTTGCCCGTGAGTTTATAAAACAATAAACCGAACAAGGTAATGCATAATGCCCGAATAAAATATTAATAAAATAATAAAGGCTTAGACCCTAGTTAAGGGTATAGTCAATACCTCGAAAAATAAAGAAAAGAAAAGCAAAGAAATTATATAAAGAGAAATATATAAATATAACTATTGGTTATAGATAAAGCAAAATTATTATTTAAATGATTTTAGATAATAATAAAAGAAAAGAAATAAAAGAAAAGAAAATGAAATGATCTTTATTAATAAATAAAGATAGAAATATTATTTGAAAGCATTTTGAATAACAAGTAAAAGAATATGAATATATATTGTTTATATGGTTCATATAAACTAAATAATGAATATATATTATGTATACGTTTTGGTAAACGTAGATTTTAGAAAAGAAAATATGACGGACTAAAGGTCCGAATGTGAAAATAAAAGATATATGAGTTAAACTATAGGTTCAAACATACTATAAAAAAAAGGAAAAGATGGAAGTAGAAAAGAGTTATAGTTGATAATATTATTTAAGTTATTATCCTTAAATAATAAGAAAATAAAAAGATACGTTTCTTAATGAAGAAGAAACCTAGAAAAAGACAATAAGTTAAACTAGAGGTTTATCTTGTGAAAAAAAAGAAAAGTAAATAAGTTAAAAGAAAGAATTTTAACTTGAAAAAGAAAAGAAAGAAATAATATTTTAAACTAAAGGTTTAAAATAAAGAAAAGATGTTTTGAACTAAAGGTTCATAAAGAAATTTAAAATCAAGGTAAAGATTTTACAAAAGAGACTAGAGGTCTTAAGCCGGATTGTATATCCGACTAACAAAAAGTTATACTCGTACTATAGGTACGAGATAACAAAGAAGAGGGAAAGACTCTCGGACAGTGTATTGAAACTGATCCAAAAGAGAAGGCTATACTCGTACTATAGGTGCGAGATAGCAAGGGAAAGACCCTCGAACTGTGTTGAAGCCAATCCCAAAGCGAAAAGGTGAATACGCCCCACTTTTATAAACTTGTTTTCAAACAAACAAATGTGTTATGTGTAAAACTTTACATGAGACTGAGTATCTCTAAAAACATTGTAAATAAGAGTAAAAGCCTAGGCCTCAGGCTGTAGTATACGTTTGTCTGGAACCTTACATATGTGGAATGCGGTGGGCACAGCGCACTACGCCTGGTCACGACCTCCAGCCACGATGGGCCGAACCAAAGTATGTTCGAGTGAGAATGACCTTGTGTATATTTATTGTACCTAAGTACGTCGAAACGCTGCGGTGTTTTGCTGGGGTGACCTAGTGTAGAGACTCGAGTTTATAATGATGTTGTTTTAACTTTGTTATTCCTAAGCCAAGATGGGTCGAGGCTTGCGTAACCCTTGAGGGGTAACAAAGTAAAAGAAAAATATTTTTAGCGTCAGCGTATTCACCAGCACATCGCTGACGTATTTTCTAACATTTCAGGTGATTAAAGTATCAAGAATTGGAGTCATTCATAAAGTGGATGTTCGCAAGGTAGAGATGGCTCATTGTTTTAATTATTTAAAAGATTATAAACAATATGATTTGTAAAATCAAACGAGGTTTATAAATAAAACGCTCGGATATTTATTATCCGAAAAGCTTTTCAAATAAATTAAATATTATTACAAAATAAAGATTTATTAATAAAATGTTTCAAAAGAAATATTAATATTTTATTATAAATAAAGCTTTATAAGTAAATTAATATTTCAAAATATTAATACTTTTAAAAGACTTCCGCTAAACTCTGATACATTTACAAAACCGGTACCAACCGTTGGTCACACGCCTAGGCCGTAAGTCGGGGTATGACACATTGTCATTTATTTAGGGTTGGTATGTACTTGAAGAACCTTACTTGTCACACGAAAGAGTTATAAGCAAACCTGTATGTTACATTATCAAGAGTTACAAGCAGACATGTATTAAAATTTTGATTTTCGATAAACAATGTATATCAACCAATACAGTTACAAATGTAGTGCACAAGAGAGATTTTACTTATTTTTAACATATTTGTGTAATCTTAGTTATGTAATTTCTATAATTTTAATGTAAATTGTAATTGTATTAACATTGCATTAACAATATATATAATCATGTTGTTGACTGTTTTCACATAATTGTTAAATTTTAAAAAAATTATCAATTACCTGTGTAATACGCGGGTCTCAAACTAGTTTCTGATATAATTCTATCCATTAATTTATATTAATCTTTATTAGTTAATTTTAATACACTTTTATATTATTACTTTGTTATTCACTTGAGTTGTCCACATACCATGTCAAAAGGTATATTCTGAGATTTGACCCCTTCATCGCCGCACGAAAAGTCTACAACAACAAATGTTTGATGTAAAATACTAAAAGTTACATTCCATAGAACCATATGTCCCTATCAGACTCAAATCTCTCATATGACAACATATATTATATATTAACTTCAATTGAATTTGGTATCTAAAGCGAAGAGAAAAGAGGCACACCCGGTAGGGTTGCACCCGCATCGGCAATGAACACATTGCCACTGACATACTCAGACGAGTCATGAATCAGATACCTGGCTAGCCCGGTCAAAGCTGGATCAGCTGTGCCAAATGTTCCAATAGGAACCGTTTTCTGAGCCACTTTGTCAAGCCAATTTTTTTCCAAAAACCTTGCGTTATTTTAGACCTAAAAAGTCCCGGATTTATCGAGTTCACCCTGATCTTGTACATACCCAATTCCATAGCCATTACCTACTCAAAGCATAAAATCATTAAATCCCATAAAACAAAAAAAATAAACTTAACTAATAACCAGAAAGTATGTTCAAAACTACCTTGGTTAATGTATTAACACCCGTCTTTGATGTAGCATAAGCAAGCGCTCCCGGTAGCTGACCGCGTTCAAGACCCGCTATAGACGAAATATTAATAATCGAACCACCCTGTTTCGCGTCACGCATACGTATACACATGTACTTTGACACCAACCACGTTCCGGTCAAATTAGTTTTCATGGTACTGTCTCATTCTTGTTCATCCAATTCCAAAGGACTTAGCACATTACCTAAAATCCAACGGCTACAAATGTTACACATCACATACCATAATTGTCTTAAGTCACATGATCAGTACGTAAAATTTTTGTTCAAATCCGGAATTATATTAATTACCTCTAACTCCAGCATTATTAATCAAGGCGTCAATTCGTCCAAAGGCGTCCCACGCTCTTTTAACAGAGGCTTCAATAAGGGGAGCCTTGGCAGTGACATCAAGCTCCACCGCTACCGCTCGAACAGATGACTCGCGGTTGATCTCATCGCAGAGAGACACGAGGCGGTCGACCCGACGAGCCGCAGCAACGATTCTGCAACCGGCTTTGGCTAAGTCGAGACAGAAGTCTCGGCCTAGACCGGCTGAGGCTCCGGTGACCATGACAATCTTGCCTGTCAGGTCGTGCCATGGCTCTAAGTTGGTTTGACTGGACATGGTTTGTGAATTGTGTATGGGTGAAATTGAATTGAAGTGGGGTATGTGCGTGCAATTGGGTTGGAGGATTTTGATAGAAATAGAAGTGAAAAGTGGGTGATGATAAGCACGTGCATAGACTGATATATGGTATGGTATGGTATGGTATGGTATGGTATTTAAGACCAGGCCACTAGGTTGTTAGTTGTTACATTTTGGGATTGAAGCCGACTTTGAATCTACACGTAACTACCATCACCTATGTTGTCACAACTCAAAAACATAATCTTTTAAAAAAACATTAAAATAAAAAATCGATTAATCGTCATCACTTGCTATTGATCCATAGATATTCACCCAAGCCCGATTGAAGATTTATTTGCCTAACCCGAGTATTAACTTTCCTTGTAGTTGCCTAACCCTAGTGATTGTAGGTGTGTTGCCCTCCGCCGGTATCACCCATGAGTAGGGTTGTTCACGATCCGAGCTGAACCGGGCGAGGGCTTGCTTGTTGCTTGTTCGTTTCAAATCGAATAGAGCCGAGCGACACAAAATCGAACTAAGCCAATATCGAACCAAGCCAAAATCAAACCGAGTATTTTTCGAGCGGTATCAAGTGAGTTCGGAGCATTGCTTTTTTTTTTTAACTTTTTTTCCCTTTAAATTCTTTTATAAGAAAGAAGTTTGAAGTTGAATATGACGTGCATGAAAATAAATTAGTAGTTTTTAAAAAGCAAATTGTATTAAAATAGTCTCACCGTTTATGTGTTAACCAATAAAAATCTCATCTAAGTTATTTTTCTATGACAGTCCCACTTTTTCCATGTTTTTTGGTTTATGATCCCCCTTTAAAAATAGTTAACGGGGTTAATTTTTTGCTGATGCAGCTTGATGAGTTGACAATAAAAATCCTACATGGCTTTGACTTTGCTTATTTTATTTCTTTCTGATTTTATTAACCCACAATACTTAATCGATGAGAAAGTTATGATTTGTCCCCATGTGTAGTATGGGCAGGATACCCTAGTTATTCTCATCCCCGACAACACTGTCTCACTGTAGCATTCCTCATCATCCTCTCTCCTTGGTTATTCTCACCCCATCACTAATACTACAATCACCCACCACCACCGCACCCATTCTTGAGAACCCTTTGGGAACTTTTTTCCAATTGATCGACCAGGGTGCAACAATTGGGAAACCTGTGGCACCACCATGTGTTTCCGATTAAACAAGATTAGGCTCCCCAAATCCCGTTCTCTCTACCCGCCACCTCCGTCGCCACCATGCATTTTCGATCGCAACCCGATTAGGGTCCGATTGCAACAAGATTTGGGTTTCAGGTATGGTTGGTCCTTATCCGGCAAAACGAAGATGATTGGACGGAGGGGCGGAGAAGTTAGGACAAATAATTATTGTAACACCCCGGCTTTAAGCGGAATACGCCCGGGTGCAACGTACAGATCACTCATAAGCTCGTAACACTATTAATAGTGACAATATATTTATTTTATTTCATAATTTCGCAAGTACACAAATAGTTTGATAATGAGACAAAAAGAACATCATATCTAAATGAAGAAAATAATATTCATTGAAATAATAAGGTATAACTAGTTTTCTTGTCCTGTCACTTCATCGTATCAACATGCAGCACGTTTAAAATAATATATTTGGTCAACAACACATGTTGGTGAGTTTTCACAAGTTTTTGCGTATATAAATATATATAAAATGTGTAATTCAACGATCGTCATAGAATAAACATTCAAACATAATATAAATGAAATCAAATAGTGTCGTCCTCCCGTTCATTTAGGCTTCAGCCGCAGAAGTCGGGGAAATGAGAACCACCTTACGTAAACAACCGAAGTCATAACGTTAAACGGCGCGGGTACGTCCGGTCGGACCCTCCCACTATGTGTATGCGTTTGCGTAACTTCCACTATAAAAACAGTAAACACGTTGCAAGCAGGTTCACGTATAAACATAAACAATATGCAAGAATAATATTAACATGTACGATAAATGTGAATCGTTTTGTAAATAAGCGCATAACTAACGAAATAAAAAATAGACTTGTGACATGCTACACCCCAAAAATATTAAAAGAGTTAAAAATGGGTTATGAAAAACTCACCTGTTAACTAAGGGAGTCGAGAGCCAAAAATGCCTTTAAGAAAGTGAACCGACAAAGTTCGGTTCGACAAACGACCCTACATAAATAAATAGCTAGGCTTTAAAAGAATTTGTGAAAATAAAGTAATTTGGCAAGCACGTTCGGTTTATGACAAAGCAATTTATAAAGAAAATATATATATTTTGGGTTTATTAAAAAAAGGATTTTGGTTATTTGATTTATTAAGTTAATATATTTTAGCCTTAGAACAACAAATGAATTATAATAAATATTAATTAATTTAGATGAGTCCGGTTTGTTCCAACCGAACAATTAATTAAGAAAACTAGTTTAACGAGTGGTTCGTTTTTTTGGTCAGACACGAACCCGGTTATTGAGTCGGGTTTGTGAGTAACATAATTTGAAAAATATGAAGTAGTATGTTAAAAAATGTTTGTTCTTATTATTAGTTTGTAAAAATAAAAGTTGACTTTTAAACATAAATATCATAAGCCGAACATAATCTAGCCGATTACGAAGGATGATATGTCTCCATGAATGTTGTTTGGGTTGTCATCATGGAAACAATCTTTATGCGTAATGACAATAAATAAACATTACCCGGGGATTGTATCACAAAAGAAGAAGAAAATAATACTTCTTAAGAAGTTGTCTTTTGAAGTTTAAACTTTTGACTTGAAAGAAATTGACAAGTTTAAATGATTTTGAGTGTAAATTGGTTGTGCCAAGAAATTCTAGAGAATGGGTGAGCTTTATATAGGCTCAAAATTGTTAATAACAAGGTCCAAGTGAGTTAATTTGATGACTAGTCAAGAGGCTAGTCATAAGGCTTGAAACATGGATTTGACTAGTTGAATGTCCTTTATGACCAATTAAATGTCTTTGACTCAATTTATGGAAAAAAAAATGATATAATACTTAAGATAAAATTTGTAACATCATAAATAACAAAATAACATAAAAAAACATGAACAACATCATGAACATAAATACATAAATAATTCACCATTTTATTAATAAATAAAGATCGGAAAGGTGTCGAAATTTTAAAATGGGTCGGGTTTTTGAGTTTCAAAAATGATGAATGTCACAATTATCATTTGTGGTTAAATGGGGTGAGGGATTCCATGTAATTTGGCTTGAAAGAAAAAAAAAAAGTCAGTTAGGATTTTTATTGCCAACTCATCAAACCACATCAGAAAAAACCCCGTTAACTATTTTTAACGAGGGATCATAAACCAAAAAAACATGAAAAATGTGGGACCGCTAGAGAAAAATAACTCAGGCGGGATTATTATTGGCCAACACATAAAATGTAAGATTATTTTAATCCAATTTGCCTTTTAAAAAAACTAGTAGTAGCTTGTATGTTTTGATATAATTGAAGTTTGAAGTTGAATATAATGTAATAAAATAATTAATAATTAAAATATAACTATTCATATGAATATATATCCACAAATATATTACTATTTTAATTATTATTTGTATATATAAAGTACTTGAAAATATTCTATAATAAAAGATATTATATTTAATGGTAAAGTTAAAATATAAAAGACAATAAAAATGAAAAGTGTGAGAAGGAATCCAGTCCATTGATCTTAGATTTGAATGATTGAGATTAATTTAATAAATAAAAACCGATGGAAAGGGCGAAGGTAATAACCCACCTTTGTTGACTTTTTCTATCCACATGCAAGGCAAATGTCAATTCCCCAATCATTTTAAAATGTCCATAATTTTTTCATACGACATTATTTTTTTAAAAAAAATACCATAATAATAAGCCTTTTTTTATCTTTAATATGAGTATCATATTGTTATATATAAAAAAATTAATGGGTTTTTTAATTGTATTTTTTTTTTGTTCATTGTGTCTTTTAGTTGAGTTTTTATATGAATTGTATTATAGATTTTGATCATTATATTTTTCAATTGGTATTCATATTAAAGACAAAAATTAAAACAAAGATTACGTCATTGTGTCGTTTTGTTCGTTATTAACTTTTAGTCATTGTGTAAAACGTTCATTGTCTTTTATTCGGATTGACGTATGACAAATTCATTTAATTTGAGAAAAATAGTATTGCGTTCATTGTATATTACATTCAAGTCATTGTGTAACATGTTGTTTCTAATGTGTTTTACGTTTCAAGTCATTGTATTATATATATTCACCATTGTGTCTTACATTTTAGGTCATTGTGTTCTACGTATTCACCATTGTGTCTTACGTTTTATGTCATTGTGTTATACGTATTCACCATTGTGTTTTACGTTTCAAGTTATTGTGTAACATGTATTAACCATTGTGTTTTATGTATTAGATAATTTGTTGTTATTTTATCATTATTTTTACATATTATAATTACACAACGGTGTTATTAGTATTTAAAAAAACATAATGATGAGTTAAAATACACAATGACAAACAAACACAATGACGAAAAAACACAATGATAAGCGAAATGACACAATGGTGTGCGAAAAGACACAATGACAAAAAAGACATCATGATAAGCGAAAAGACACAATGGTGTGCGAAATGACACAATGACGAAAAAAGACACAATGATAAGCGAAAAGACACAATGGTGTGCGAAAAGACACAATGACGTAATTTTTGTTTTAAATTTTATATAGCAAAAATCATACTCATATTAAAGATAAAAAAACGCTTGTTATTATGATGATTTTTTTTAAATATCATACGAAAAAGTTATAGACGTTCTAAAATGATGGGGGTATTAACATGTGATTTGCATGTGTAGAAAAAAAATATGTACAATTACCTCTATACATTTTTTTTTGGTCCCCACTTGACACATGTCAATTATTTATGGCTTCTTACACTTATCACTTTTTTACCCTTTGTAAAATAACTTGACCCTTATATTTAATATTTAAATATTCAAGATAATTATTAAAACAAAATATATATTTATGAGTATATAAATATATATAAAATGAATTAAAAGTATTCGAGCCGAACGAACCGTTCAGACATATGCTTGTTGCTTGGCTCGTTTACAAACCAAACTGAGCGGAGCGGCTTGTTTACAATCAAGCGAAAAAACGAACGAGCATTTACCAAACAAATTCCGAACGAACTGCGAGCGAGTTTGAGTGACGAGCGATTTGGACAGCCCTACTCATGAGAGGGTGGAACACCGTCCCCGGGTTTGATATGCCGATATGAGGTTTGTGGGCTTGGTTTTGGTGTAGTCAACATGCGTGAGGCTCACAAATTATTTAACTATTAATTAATAAATTAACCACTCATTTAACTATACCTCACAATTTCTTCTTTTAGCCTTTTGTCACCCTCATCATATTTCACACGACTAATACACATGCTAATATGCTATTAAATGTGAAAGTTGGAACAATTATTGCCTATAGCATAACAATATTTGGGTACCGTCCATCACTACACAGTCAAAACACATCTAATTTCGTAAAATACACTATCATTAAACGAGTATTAAATTCGTTACTTTATAACTGAGTAAAAGTAAATGTAGATCCAACTAATAAGTTTTAATTAATCATTAATAAAGAAAAATGTAAATTCAAATTTAAAGCACTCAAGAAAATAAAAAGCTTTTCTTAAAATAATTCTTTTTTGAATGGCTAACACGTCATTCATACGAGCTACTTACTAAATTCATCACATCATGATATACTCGTCTTTCAATTCTGCGAAAAGTCTCATCTAATGCCAACTCTCGTGAACACTCGCCCTAAGTCACGACAGTGCAGTGAGATAAAACTCGTTCAGTTCAAGGATCCAATATTAGTGAACGTCACTTACTCGCCTAGTCTTTCATCATCACCAAGTGCTGCTGAAACTAAATAATTAATAAGGAGCATCGAACCTAAGTCATATGAAACATCAAGTTTTTTTCTTACAATTCAATCATCATCTAATTGATATTTTCTTAAAAAAATATTAAATAATAGATGTGGAGGCAAAGCTTAAGTTTGGCTTGTCTTAACAATTTTGTCTTGGATATCTTCTTAAATAAATTATAAATTAAAGATGTAGAGGTAAAACATAGGTTTGGCTTGTCTACCAATTTCGTCTTGGATATTTTCTTTAAGAAATTAAATGAAAGATGTAGAGGTAAAACATAGGTTTGGTTTGTCTACCAATTTTGTCTTGGATAACGCTTTTGTTCAAATATCAAAATAAAACTACATTTCGAAGAGGAAAACACAAACACGTTTGTGCAAGATAGCAAAATAACAATAGAAGTAAAAATTTAACACTTATATATGTTGCATCGTTTATTCTCATGTACATCCCTCACTATTCGATGATTTGTGATTTTGTAATGAGTTGATGGTGATGAGCAATATTTTATTATAACATGTAAATTTATTTGACCGGTTAACCAAACTGACCCAAAAACTTAACCGTAATCAAACCGTTTTAAACCCGATTTTATAGAAACGGGTTTTAAGCAGCTGTAACCCATCGGGTTAGAGCTGTTTTGGAGTTTTTTTAGCTTTAACCAATTTGAAAATGACTGTTTGGAACTGGTTTGAAAAAAATCTGTAACCCGTCTAAAAACTGGTTTACCTTTGCATTACTATTAGACTGGTCGCTATGGGGCGCCCTTGGGGCGCCTTTTTGGGCGACTAGGGCGCCGAACACCGCCATGGGGAGCCAAAGAATCATGGACGACGAAGAAATGGCCGTTCCAACGGCCGGCGCGGTTGATGAATTGGGTGGCCCCCCTTTCAGCAGCTCTCTCCATCTCTCTCTCTCACACACATACATACATATACATATATATGTATAATAGGGGCGCCTTTGGGGCATTAAACCATAGCGGGGCATCTTTGGGTGGGGCTTCGATGCCCTCGGTGTTTACGTGGCGCTGACGTGGCACGGTGGAGGGGCTTCGAAGCCCCCCACCATAGCGACCAGTCTTAGCACAGTGACGGAATCCATTTAAGGCTCATCAGTTGCCTTAAAATTCCATTTAACTACATCCAATTAATAGACAGATTTTCAACTTTCATTTAAGTCTTGGTCCATTGAGCCATTTAAGGCTCATCAATTAGTGGTAAATTGGTCTAAATTTTCAACTTTCAAACGGTCAGAGGGACTATTATTACACATTTACACATATGGAAATCTGTTTACACATTAAATATACAACTATATAACCAATTTAATGTTGCATAACAAGTCTACATTTTTTTAATTCAAACCTGCAAACCGGTTCATGTTAACCCGGTTTGGAACCGAACCCAACCGATTACACCAGTTTCGAGTTTCCATAGCTTCTAACCGGTTAGGACAAAACCGGTTTTGACTGCTTTGACCGAAAACATATTTGGTTCAACCTGAATCCAGTTTAGGTTAAAAAGCCAGTGTGTACATCTCTAGTTGGTTTTAGCGCCCCGCTCGCGATGACGCTATAAAGTAAAGAAATCTATTTGTTTTGGATGAGCTACTCAACTAATCAATAGAGTAATGTCATTTCAAGATAACCCCAAACTAATTACAACCACTCCAACTCCATTTAGGGGATGGTTTATGACTATCTAACCACTCACTTTAACACAATTTTTTAAAATTTTCTATTAAACTATATAAATTAAAAACATAATTTCATGGTCGTTCAAAAAAAAAACATAATTTCATTAAGTAAAATAAAAAAGAGTACAACACTTTAAAAAAAATAATACTAACAAACAAAATAAGAAGAAAAAAAAAATCCAACGTGAAAAACTTAAAAATGGAAGTGCCCATCATAGTGAATTCACGTTTACAATCAATGAGAACCAAGCGATATGGTTCTTAAAGTTTCGTATTCGTCTTCAATTGCAGATGTTAATTTGGTGGTTCAATTTCAGATTTCATATTTCAAACTAACAAACAAAACTATTTAATAACTAAGAAAATATTACCGGTACAGTACAGTTAAATCTTAATCATAAAGATCCATATGATTATCTGTGTTTTATAATTTGTTGCGATGACATTAATAAAAAACACAAAAGTTAACGATTTAATAGATTAACCAAACAGTCAAAAGAATATGTTATATATTAATCGCTCCTCTATTCTCCACTCGAGTACTACAATTTGATCTCAACTACTCGCCAAACTACTCACTTGACCCGGGGGTGGTGTACTCAAAGTACCCGGACTACTCGGCCATTTACTCGGTTGGGCCGAGTTCACAACCCTGTCCACCCTAAGAGAAGAGGAAAAGGTAAAGAACAATTATGGGCTGGCTGCAAAGTTAATTAAGTGGGTTTCAATTTTCAAATATGCATGGGCTCCAACAGATGGCTAAGCATACAACCGGATAGTTCATACTTCATAGTAAGGCAGTATATTTAGTAGGCTACGAGATTATGGAAAAAAAGGAGGGATACGAAGATTTTGCACCAAATAATACACACACATGTGCGTGTGTTAAAATTCAGGGAAGCACTAAATTTTCGAGGCTCAAAGTAACTCTAAATAATCGTTAAGTTGTCAAGGTAAAGCTAGCTCATATAAAAAATACTTTTTGTCTAATTTTAGTCAAATATTCTATGTTTAGTTCCAGTATTTATTTAAATAACATTTGAAACTATCCTGATACCTAAGTAAGTTTTCCTGAGACTAGAAACTAGATGTCATCCCGTTTATACTAATTTTAATGTTATAGATCGGACTCATCTGGGAACACCATCAAAGAGAAAACCATCATTGTGAGAAAACCACTTAAGTCAGATTCTTAACATGCAACCATAAAACCTAAAGTCTTAACAAGGGCCAACTCTCAAGAAGGGCAGGGTAGTCAACAGACTCCGGCCTAACACCCCGATAGACCCGAATGTTTTTTTATATAAAAAAAATTAGATATACTTTTTATGAAAAACAATATGTATATTTAATATTTAAATTCAATTACACAACCACTAACTTGGTCTAGTGACAAATGTGTGTTACTCCCAATAAGAGGTGCACAACAAACACGAACCCGGAACCGAAAAAAAAACCCGAAACCGGTTTTTTTATACCCGAACTCGTACCCGACCCTACCCGTAAGGTACGGATAGGGTATGTATTTTAGTACCAAAACTTGTACCCAATCCGGACCCGATTTGATCCGGTAATACATGAATATCAAAACCTGATTTTCCAAATACCCGATTTATACCCGAAAAAAACCTAAAAATACCCCTAAAAAGTGTAACCCTTAAAAAATTTAATATATACCAAAAAAATACCCGGAGAAAAGCTCGAAAAAACCCCGAAAATAGGGTTTTTCAATACCCCAAAATGGGGTAGTAAAATACCAATTTTAGAATACCCGGTTCTATACATGACCCTAACCCGATACATAGGGTATGATTTTTAGAATACCCGACCCGGCTATTGCCAATACAAAAACCAGGTATTTGAAAAACCCGATTTGTGCACCTCTACTCCCAATCAAAAGGTTGTGTGACTCACTTGAGACATGCTTAAGCCTATTTTTATAAAATAAGTTTTTATAGAACCTAAATCATAACCAATTAAGCTAATTTAAAAATTAAATTATTTAAATAAAAAAAACTCTTTTTAGTTAAGGCCAACTTTTATTTTCCCATTTTTAACCCAAAAATTTTAATAACTCTCGGAGACCGCCGTCACCGTAGGACCACTGAATTTAATTCTAACTAACGCAAGAATGTAAACTATTCGAGGTTTTTAACCTTTCAAGAAAAGAAAAAAACAAAAAGATAAAAATTGTTAGCCTTTCTTTGACTTTGACTTGTGTGATGGTACGTCAGATGAAACTTTTCAAAATATTCCTTTTCAGATAATAAATAGTCTTTTTATATTTCATCACAAGATACATCCCCACAGGTAGCCCATTCATTCAATGACCGATAATACTGTATCTTCCGTGTTCGAACCATGGTATGAGCTTAGCGAGAAGGTCGTGTTGGTGACTGGAGCATCGTCCGGTATTGGCCGAGACTTTTGTATTGATCTGGCTAAAGCTGGCTGTAAAATCGTTGCAGCAGCACGGCGAGTAGATCGTCTCGAGTCTCTCTGTGATGAGATCAACGCACTCCGAGCCAACGATGGTGTTCGAGCTAAGGCTGTGGAGCTTGATGTCAGTGCTAAGGGTCCGGTCATTGAGGCCTCGGTTAAAAAGGCGTGGGATGCGTTTGGACGTATTGATGTTTTGATTAATAATGCCGGGGTTAGAGGTAATTATTTTAAGATAGAGTAAAATGCGGTTTTCGTTATCATGGTTTGTCTAAATCTGTGTTTTTAGTCAAATAGTTTCAAATTTACGATTTTCGTTCATATGGTTTTATTTTAATTGCAATTTAACCCGGCCCCACTAACCCCGTTAAGTCTGGTCATTAAACCCATCAGCGTGCACCTTACATGAGGGCCAGTTTTGTCCCCCCCCCCACCCAAATAAACATCGTCTCTAATTCGCAAGCCCTCTCACGTGAGGTTGGAGAAAAAAGGGACAAAACTGCCCCTCACGTGAGGGACACGTTTATGGGTTTAACGACCAGACTTACAGGGTTAGTGAGGTCGGGTTTAATTGCAAGTGTAATGAAACTACATGGATGAGAATCGCAAATTTGAAACTATTATATTAAAACCGTAGAGTTTGACAAACCACGGAGACGAAAACATCAATTCACTCTTTCAAATACTATATGTATGATTTAAATCTTGATTTTAAATGATTTGGTTTTGCAATTCAAAAATGAGTAGCTCGTTTGCCTCGATATAAACACTACTTTTCTCCAAATATATATTATTAATTAATTTTGTCAAAAGGAATCTAGATAACATTAAAACTATAGTCAAGTTACAGGATTGCTAAATCAAGAAAATAAAGGTTGCATAAATGATGAGATCTGGCTTGAATCGCCCGGAATAAATTTACTGTTTAGTTTCTGAACTTGATATGTTATTGAATTTTTTGTATTTCTAGGTGGTTTAGGAAAATCATTTGTGTTTCTAGGTGGTTTGTTTAAAAGATTCTCAAAGTAGGTAACTTGCCAATAGGGGGTTGCGAGCTTTCAGATGCATTCTTAAACTCGCAATGGGGGCCAACGATCTTATACGGAATCTGACGAAAGCTTTATACTCGCAAGGGGGGGTTTGCGATCTTTTGACTTATCAAATAAACACACAGATTCTTACATGCATCTAAATTATTAGCTTACGAAAGCCATATAACTTAATATTTAGGTGAAAAGTAACATCGCAAGGGGGAGCTGCGATCTTAGGATCAAAATTAGAGTTTCCGACACCTAACGAACGACCTTATAATATTTTCGGATCCTAATATTTTCATGTTTATTCTATTTTGTGCCATGTCAAAATCTGTCTTTTTTTTAATTTAAGCTATTATGATGTGTTTGTTTTAAGGTAACGTGCGGTCACCATTGAATTTGTCTGAAGAAGAATGGGATAACACAATGAGAACAAATTTGACCGGAACATGGTTGGTGTCAAAGTACGTTTGTACCCGTATGTGTGATGCTAGTCAAGAAGGATCCGTCATCAATATCTCATCTATTTCTGGTCTTCCTCGTCAAGAACTTCCCGGAGGTGTTGCTTACTCAGCTTCAAAGGCAGGTGTTGTCACACTGAGTAAGGTAATCTTTCACCACTAAACACAAGATATATGCCATCCCATTTAATAATTTATGTAGCTTTTTTTTTTCTCTTAAGCTCAAGTGATTTAATCAGGTTATGGCTATGGAAATGGGTAAGTTTAACATCAGGGTGAACTGCATTTGTCCCGGGATTTTCAAGTCTGAGATCACAGAAAAGCTATTAGAATTGAAGTGGTTCGATAAAATGGTTAAAAGTTCCATTCCGTTACGGTCATTTGGCACAACGGATCCTGCCCTGACCCGACTGGTCAGGTATCTGATTCATGAATCGTCCAAGTACGTAAGTGGCAGTGTGTTCATTGTCGACTCGGGTGCCACCTTAGGCAGTATCCCAATTAATGTCCCACTTTCCTCTAAGCTTTAGAGTTTGACTAAGCATATTTAGCAATGATTGTTTTATAGGCAAATGCTTTAATAAACACGTTTTTTATGTTATCACTGTAACGAATTTATTGGACACCCATATTCACACATATATACACACATGTTTGTCTCCTTTTATAAATTTTTATTATTGAAATTACATCGCTTCTTTAGGCCCTTAAAATCTTATCATTGGGCTTATAAACGTTAATTGCTTGGCCTGTTGGCCCATAAGCAGTAAGTCTTATCATTGGGAGCCATGGGTAACTCGAAAACATATAAAAGTAATGCCAAGCGTCAGTGGCGGATCCAGTAAATTTTCTCACAGGGGTCGGGAATTTTTATGGTCGGTACTAATACAACTGTCGGGTCGAATCGGGTCGGGCCGAATCGGGTCGGGCCGAATCATATATATATATATATATAAGGATTACCAAACAAAATATTAAAGATAACATATACATCAAAGTTGTTCTCTACGAGTTTTCATTTTTTGAAATCTAACCATTACATCATCTACTTTAACATTGATAAGCAAGTCTTTCTCAATGTAACAAATACAACTATCGCTTAATTTTTCATCACCCATTCGATTACGCAAATCAGACTTCACATACTTCATCGCCGAAAATGATCTTTCAACGGTTGCGGTTGTGACGGGTAATACGGGAGCTAACTTTAATAAACGATGGATTATGTTTTAACATAATCTAAACATCATTAACCTAAAAATCTTAAAGCCTAACTAAATTAGACATAAATTAAATGTATTATGTATTTATGTTATACCTTATCACAAGGATGGATGTTGGAAATTGAGTCAGAGGAGGCAGAGCCGCAGGCAGAGGGAGGCCGAGTTTCAATTCTGGTGAAGGCGCAGAGACGAACGGACCAGGGAGGGAGGTAGAGAGAGGCCGATCAGAGGCCAGAGGGTGTGACTGATTATGTTTGTTCGTGTTCAGTTGTTCACTTGTTTGGCTGATCAGATGATGAGAGCAGAGGCAGTAAACTGATGGGTAAACTAAAAGAAAATATTAGTTTAGAATAGGATTGGGTATTAGGCTAAAAATTGAGTAGGGTTTGAGTTGGGTCTTGAGCTTAAAATTGGATTGGATATTAGACTAATGGGCTTATTGATATTAATAGGAAAAATTGTTTGTATAACGTTTATATAATTATATTTATAAACTTTTCATTGTATCTTTTAATACGGTTAGTCTCAAAATCTCATGAGGGTTGTCTTCAAATTATACAGGGTTCGGCTTCAAAATTTCACAGGGTCGGGGTCAAAATTTTACAGGGGCCGGTCGGGAATTTTTTGGTATATTAACACTAAAAATTTTTTTTTCACAAGGGACGGGGGACACCCCTGCTTTGTTACTATCTCCGCCCCTGCCAAGCGTAGTGGCAACGTTGTGGAGAACGTTTTGGCCCAAAACACTGTTGAGCATCCCCTTGCCCAGAGTTTTCAAGCGTTTTGATGTTCATAAAGTCTCCCATTGTGTGGAGAAAATGGTGGGTTAAGGAATGAAACCAACCAATGGAGATTGTACCACTATTCTTGGTCTAAGAAAGTTATATTTTGGACCTTTCTGTTAGGACAAAGGAGATGGATCTAGAATTCTTGATGATGGTTTAATAGAACCAAATGCAAAAGATATTTATGGAATTGAATTTTTAATGCTTAAATTGAATGTTTGCCTAGGGTTGAACATTTGAACTTGAAGAACATTTGGTTTAACCTTTTCTAGTGTGACATTACAATAGTTAGAGTAAGACCAATTCTAAGGTTCGGACAAGTCCAAAACCTTAAATCAAAATGATGATTGGGAGTAGAAGTGGTGATTCATATAAGTTTTGCGCTGATGATTGAGGAGAAGAATTACTTAACACAAAAATTAACAAAACTTTTCACCTAATTATCATTCGTCAGCACTGATTACAACAATCATATTCAATTTGTGTATCAAGTACCAAGTACAAGATAAATCAAAACAAATAAAATACTTTGTTCTAAGCAATAAATTATTGTGTTACAAAATTGCCACTGATCTAAGACAAATTATTTTATTACTACTTACCAACGTTAAATTGAGAACTTGCCAGAGCAGTAACAAGTTGTTTGTTAATCATTAGTGGCAAAAGTCTTGACTAGTTGTCGATCTTCTTGGCACAATTGTAACGTTCAGTAATAGTTGTAACTTGTATCAGTTGCAAGTATTTTTATCCGTATCAAATGTAACTTCTCGCACATTAGTTGCAACTTCCACCCATTTGTAACTCTTTCCTATTCACCAACTTCAGTTGTAAAAACTTCGCAAAGCTTCAGTGAAAATATCAAGTAGGTAAAACTTGATGTAGAACTTTCATTTCAGTCTGAACTTTACATACAAACTTACCAACAAAAACCATCATGACCATACCTTAGTTGAAATTGATATGTATTATAATTTATAAGTACTTAGGATCTTTTATCCCAACACCAACTCATATCTTGAAGGTAGAAAAAATTTACATAATGCCAAAAAAGGCTTGGTAGTGTTCTTGAATGCCTCATGTGAACATGATATATATCTTCATCTCCATCTCTTGAACGATTCAATGAATAGTCTGGACAAAAGTTTTATTGCAAAGAGATCTAAACACCAACATACAATGAATTAAACATATTTTTTAGCATTATATTCGATAATCAAGAATTAACGAGGTTACCCAATGTAAAATGATAGTTAGAGCAACCATAACAATAAACTCATACAAACCGCCACATCAATGCCACATTAGATCCCAAACTTTTCTTAAAAACACTTACTTTTTCTCACAACAACAAACCTACACAAACCTTATTATGTATATATTGTATGTGTGCGTATGAAAGAGAGGAGGACCCACACTACATGTTTGCTGCAAGTTTGCAACCAAGGACAAACTTCTTGGACTTGTACACCACAATGGTGGTGGATTCTTGGCACCTCAAGTTTGTCTTCATTGTCACATCACCTAGACCTTGGAGGTGCAGCTTGATATGGATACTCTTAATTACTTGTTAGTTGGTCTCAGGAACATTGGTGGATTGGTAGTAAACTATCTTCAATCTTATCTAAAAGGTCGAGAGTTCATATCATATAAAGGGACATAATGGATACAATGTTTATTAGAAGTTGTCTAAAAACCTAAAAAAGAGTGAAGACTACGTAGGAATATATATTATTAAAAGGTTATTTTATTAAATTGTAGCTCAATGGTAGAACACTCACTTTACTAGTGAGAGGTAGAGAGTTCAAACTTCACTATCACCAATTTATATGGGAGATATGAGAGATGATCCTGACTTGCAAGAGTTCGATTCCTGATCTCACCCGGTTTTACCGGCTCTTCGGGGGTCGGGTTTTATCTGGGGAATCCCTCAATAGGTGAACCGCTAGGGGCTCTGTCCGTCCGGACTCGTGGCCCGCTCAGGCTACCTTTAGCTAATAAAGGCCGTGTACAGACTACCCGACGTTACTTAGTTGGTCATTCGAAAAACAAAAAAGAGGTTATTTTATTATTTTAGTGGAAGGTGGTGAGATGGTTGTATTCTTTTAGTATAATTTTAGCCACTATATTTTGAAATGTGAATGGCATGCGACTAGAAGTTGTCAAAGTCTGTGTTACTTCTATAATTGTTCTGTAATTGTTACTTGATTTTATATATAAGCTTTTCTACGTCTTGTATATTGCGAATCCTATTCGATGATCGTTGCCATATCATATGAAAGTTTTTGTATTTAAATACGGGATGGTGATTCACTGGTAAAGGTATAAAACACCTATGTTTGAGAAGAGAAAGTTATTCATAAACGACAAAAATTAAAACAAATTTGTTATTAAAAAAATTAAATTTAAATAAATAAATGGTCTGATTGTCCGGATCGGGATCAATATGAATCATAATTAGTTATAAACTTGCGATCACATGCAGGACGGATCTAGTATAGATTGAGGTGTAGCTCGCGTTACCCCTCAACTTTTTTGGTGAAGACATTTCCTATGCAACTTTTTTTCCTTCTTCGGTTTATGCATCGACTACCTATAAACAAAATTTTTTTAGCTTGCGTTTCCATCAACTTTTTTTCCTAAAATCGTCATTGACCACATTTATCTTCGAAATTGGAGCCATTGGATATATATTACGTCATTCCCTGGAGTTTTACTTCCCCTAACTCCCAAGCTCAAAAGATTTGGACATGGAGTTTTATTTATTTTATCTAAAGCTCAAAAGATATGGACATGTGATGGTTATGAAATTGAATTGAAGAAAAGTTCGTGTATATAATATATGGCCTACTAAGTCGGGTCAAAATCGTGACGTTTTGATTCTAGAATAATGGTTTTCAAATGAATATTGTTTTAATATATTGTACCTTTAACCATCAAGTTGGTATTTTTAATAGGGAAAGTTCTCAAAATGGCCCTTTTAGAAGAGAGAAACTAAAAAATAGCCCTAAATTTTAACATATTCCCAAAATAGCCCATTAAATTTGGACTGAGGAGACGAGATCTGAAAAAATCCTCCAGTCAATAAAATATAGACAAGTGTCAAAATCTGACGGGTTTTTTAAAAAATATTGGGGGACCTGTCCATACTTCCTATTAAAAGTTCTTGAAAATAAATAGTCTTTTCCGACGGTCTTTTAATGTTTTTTAACGGGTCCCCATAACTTCCAAAAACATGGGAAAATGTGCCTTTAAATTCAGTATTTCAAGACGCATTTAGGGTGAATTTGTACCAAGAAGACGAGTTTGTAGTTTATTTCTTATGTGTTTAAATTTAGTCTAGACCTTCAAAATTTATTTATATTCCGTCTATACCAATAATATAGTATGAAATTCCGTCTTTTCCGACATGATCATCCAAAGAATATACATATCATCATCTTCCACTTCATACCACCCTAAACTCCTCTCATACCACTCTAAACCTTATCTTCCATGGAATTTGATAATGTTGTTGTTTGTTATGGTGGTCATTGGCAAACCGGTAAAGGAAGGTATGATTATGTTCCAATAAACTGTAAACGGGGAGGTGTTAATCTTGCTTCAAACATCAACCATTCCAAGCTAATTGATTTGATTCAAGAGTTAGAATTTGATGAAAATATGTGAATGAATGAGGATTGATGAAGATGATAGATATAATGTAAATATGGACGAACAAGTAAGAATATACTACATACTCGTCTCCTTCGTACATATTTTAAAGATTCGTGTCTTGAAAGACAAATTTTTAATGCACATTTTTCCATGAGTTCAAAATATATAAGGTCGAGATAAGAAACTTAAATAACCCGTCTGTCAAGACACTTTTAATATTAAGATTTTGTGAAGAATATGAACGGGGACCTAAATATTTTCAAAAATATGATCACTTTAGTTCAAATTTTTCTAGTAAGTGTATTGAAAGACAAAGTTTAATGGCACATTTTTCCATGAGTTCAAAATATATAGGGTCGAGATAAGAAACTTAAATAACCCGTCTGGAAAGACAACTTTTTAATATTAAGATTTTGTGAAGAATATGGACGGGTACCTCAATATTTTCAAAAATATGATCCCCTTAGTTTAAAGTTTTTAAGTAAGTGTCTTGAAAGCAAATTTTAATGGCACATTTTTCCATGAGTTCAAAATATATAGGGTTGAGATAAGAAACTTAAATATCCCGTCTGACAAGACAATTTTTAATATTAAGATTTTGTGAAGAATATGGATGGGTACCTCAATATTTTCAAAATATGATCCCCTTAGTTCAAACTTTTCAAATAAGTGTCTTGAAAGACAAAATGAAATGGCACATTTTTCCATGTCTTTAAAATTTGTAGGATTAGATAAGAAACTTAAATAATCCATCTGGCAAGAAAGCTTTGGAAAATAAGTTTTAGTTCAAAAATATGGACGGGTCCCTTAATATTTATAAATTTATGGTCTTCTTGGTACAAATTCACCCTAAATGCGTCTTGAAAGACTGAATTTGAACACACATTTTCCCATGTTTTTGGAAGTTGTGGGGACCCGTTAGGAAACATTAAAAAACCGTCTAAAAAGAGTCTTTAATTTCAAGAATTGAATAGAAAATATGGACTGGTCCCCAATATTTTTAAAAAACTCGTCGGATTTTGACACTTGAAATTTTATTGGCCGGAGGATTTTTTCAGATCTCGTCTCCTCAGTCCAAATTTAATGGGCTATTTTGAGAATATGTTAAAATGTGGGCTATTTTTTAGTTTCTCTCTCTAAAAGAGGGCTATTTTGGAAATTTTCTCTTTTTTATATTTTATTTTGGTCAAGCCAATATCTGGATTCATATTTTCAATTTGGGCTTTGATAAATGAAAAGGTCCAACTACACCGTTGTCATACCGCTTCCTCTCCATTGTTGTTGCCCTCACCACCCTACCATCGTGCTAGGCTGTAATGCGGAAACGACAATACACAAGCATGCACAACCAGTAATCAAACACATACGTACAATGATAAACTACACAAGAATTTTACGTGGTTAGGCCCCAACAGGGATTTGTACGAGCTACAACCATGCTATTTCATTATCTAGGCGCAAATATTACAATCGAGGGATGTAAATAGACTAGGATGGGAGTTTCTAGCTTTGTCACAAAGAAACATAAATATGTGTCTGATTATAACTTAATAAGATAGTGCGTAATGGGATAGCAAATGAGGATGACGAGGGCTACAAATTGGTGGAACACCGCCCTTTAGACGATAATAGGGGCAATAGGGGGGGGGGGGGGGTTATTTGTCACTGGGTTTGAAAGTAAATCATATTATTATAATATATGATCGTTGAACGGTAAAAAAAAATTAAAAACTTAATATAAATACCCAACCATTTTTATCATCTCATATACCAACTCAAGAGGTGTTTCGTGGTTTTAAAAAACCGTTGTCATTATGTGAAAAACCCATGTCGTGTCTGGTCAATGGCGAAAATGAGCGATGCCGTGTATACGTCTATCGTATTGCAAAATATGATTTTAGAAGACTAGGACAGAGCAATATGCCAACACTATATACCAGGGAGTGTTCCAGAACAATTCCTTGAACCAACCAAAGAACAACGAACATGAAACATTTACGAGCTCACATCAAATGGGATACATAACAAACTTAAGACGGAATTAGTTCAATACATTTGAGAAAATCGTCCTGTTGAAGTCGAATACGAAGGCGAGGACGAGAAAGAGTGAGGAGGACGAAGACGACTAATAAATTAGTATTTTTATATGTATTTGTTTATATTTTTTGGTGTGTTTTTATATTTATTTTAATTTATTTTTCTTTCATTTAATTAATTTAATAAATTTTTATAAATTAATGTGTTTTTTAATTTGTTTAATTAAATTAGTAAAAAAATAATAAAAAAGGTGACGTGACAAAGGAGGGACTACAACACCATTACACCCCTAAAATAAAAGTTCACACTTTAGTGACTGATAATCATATATCGCAAGTCATCTTATTTTATAACCCCTCTATTATACATATCCTAATAACGAACCCAGTAGCTCCTCCATGTGATCTATAATAACCCAAAGCCCAAAGGCTTCACACATCCAAACACGTTGTCACCACCGCTATCACAACCCCACACTTACTTTTGAATGTAAAAATTATAAAATAAATCCAGTCAAACCCTCTACACTTTGTTTTTTTGGGAATTTTTGCCGGTTAGGATATTCGTTAGCATAATGTCCCTCTTTAGAACATATCCAACATCTACATTTTTTCTTTCCCTGTGGGCAAATTTTAGGTTTTTCTTTTGAAAAGTATTTACATGGTGTAAATTTTCTTTTCTTGGTTTTTCAAAACCTTCTTCTAGTTTTATATTTTCTTTTGTATTTCTTTTTGAAGTAACTTTTATCTTTGGGTGAATGACATCCAAAGAATAATTGAGGTGTTTCTGTTAAAGTACTGCAACATTTTTTGTTAAATCTTTTTAACTGTTTTTGTTTATTGGAGAAATCGCAATAAACGGTAATTTCTTCTTTAACTATCTTTGTAGCAAATCTGAGAGAATGCATAGTTAAAGTATTTTTCTCTTTATCCCATCTTTCTTTGGCTTTTTCTCCAACAATGGGGATTTTCATTAAGTAGACTTCTATCCAGGAATGATATTCACCCGTACTTAACTTATAAAAGTTTTGCTCAAATAGGCAGGTAAAATCGTCTAAAAGGCATATATCACATAATTGCGCTTTTGTAAGATTTTGTCTTGTCTTTTCAAGCAATTTTTGATTTTCTAAGTCTTTGTTTGTGATGAAATCAAGACCTAAAAACATCATATATATGGCATTAATAATTTGTACAAAAAGATCTTCACCATGTAAATTTTCATTCCAAGCAGTGCCTTTAATGAAGTCTTGAATAATTCCTGAAGATTTGTGTTCTATCAATTATAATAATGCCTTAGCATTAGAGAACTCTTCTGGGTTTGACTAGATAATGAGGCTAATCTCAGTATTCCATTTATCAGTAACTTCTTTTCTTTTTTCAAAATCGAAGATACAGTCAATTTTTATGGTGTCAATTGCAGTTGAACTACCATTATTAGGATTTGGTATGCCTTTGTGATATGGCATAGAAAATTCTGTATTTTTCTTTTTGTTGCTAGCATAACTAGTACTCGCCCGATTTGTTCTACTATTATAATTAGGAGTTTCTTCAGTAGAAGAATTTCATCTTCAGTCATAGGTTCTGAAGCGGTCTTTTTTTTAGTTTTAGGTTCTTTTATAGTGAGAATTGATAAAATAGAGGATGATAAACCTCAAAAGCTAGAACAGCACGCAAAAATCTTCAATGAAAAAGGAAAATTTAAAAAATATTCTTTTCCTAACATTAATGTGGGAAATCCGTCATTAGGAAGTTCTAAATGTCCAAATGCTTTAAAATGGCCTTTTGGAACAAAAGAATAATAAGCAATTCTTTGAAGATTGAGAATTGTAAATGTCTCGACAAAAAAATGTCATAAAAGGGTCTACACCCACATGCTAACAACAACTATAATCTATCCCACCAAGAGTAAACTATTAGTTTTTTTTTTCTTTTGTCATTTTGCTATTTTAATCCAAAAAGTTCTTTCTAACAATTTTGTTATCATGGTTTCCAAAAGTTGTGGCTTCTGTCCAACTCACCTAACATCATCCATTCTGACACCAAACATCATCCATTCTTACCGTTTATTGATAGTCTTTTTACGCTTTTAAATGAATAAACCATTTGTTAATTTAATAAATAATCATTATATACGTATATAAAACATAATTATGTTATGTATATAGTTAACAGATCACAAGTCACAACTAACCTGTATAAAAAACTTTTTATACGTAAACACATACCAAACCAGAATGACAAAAATAACAGTTTACTCTTCAGTTCACTTACGGTGTGTTCCCGAGTTCAACTTAAGGGGAGAAAGGAAAGGAAATGGATGGAAAGATAGAGGTGGGGGTGTTCCTAAGTTTTTTTTTATGAAAAGAAAGGATTAGTCTAAGAATTTGAAAGAAGGAAAAGATGGAAACCATAGTGCTTGATATCTTTCAGAATCACGTACTTTGTCAGATAATGTATTTCGCCTATTACGAAATCAATAAGATAGGAAGTCAGAGGACTAAGAGATTCTAATATGTGAAATTCAAATGCATAACGTTTGTTATATGAAATCAAACCAAATGATTAATCGTTATATAGAGGTTCAACCACAACAGTCACATTAGTTTTGATAGTGCTGCTTCAGTCAATACCGAAGACCAAACTACTACAAACCTTCATTCAGTATTGAAGAGCATTTTGATAAATGATCAGAGTATATATAAGCAGCACTGATGATCAAATTTCAAACAACCTTTGACAACTTTGCGTTCCGAAACAACTTCCAATTATCATAAGAAAACAAGGAAAATAATTTTTCCCAGGTTTAAGTTGCAAGTTTCTTTAGTCTTTATTTCCACTCATCAAAAGCTGATCACTATCAACCGAGGAAAGATGAGTAAAACGACTACTAGATAATCAAAGTCTCATATGTATAGTTTCGCTGAATTTAATGGCTACACAACTCAAATGCATGCCTCAAAGTTTTATAAACGTTAATACAAGAGTTTTTCAAATCCTGTTATAAAGCCACAAAATTAAGTATTTGTTATTTTCATCACCATCCATATCCATATCCCATTTAATCCTAGCTTTTCCCAAAAGATCCATTTTTTTACGAAAATCCAACCACAAAAAGCTAGCCTACCAGAATTAAAAAAAGTATTTTCGCATTAAGTTAATAGCAAAGTTAACGACGTTAAGTGTTAGGTTCCAAATCTGTTATAATTAACTCAATTATTTATGGTCAAACTTAACCATTGAGTAATTAACTTTTTTTTTCTTTTTAAATGAGAAAATATTGATCCTTTTATATATAACACAAACCGAACTACATCTGGATAATGGGTAAGCGAGCAACAAGCTGCGCCGCTATCCCCTTTTGAATCGCAACATTTTTAACTTAAATTATTATTTATCATTAACAACATTTTAAAATATCAAGTTGAGGGTGGCTACAACGTTGCTTTAGTTGACTTTTGTGTGAATACTAGATCGATCGTTGTACAAACTAGACTTAGAATCAGTCTCGGTCTCAGGGTTGAATCCTATATTTATATAATCGTATTCCCACTTTCCCCGTCTTATGTTTCATCACTAGATATCCATAACAAGAGTTAAATCTAAATCACTGCTAAAACTCCATGGCCGATCACACTGTATCTTCCGTATTCGAACCATGGTATGAGCTTAGCGAGAAGGTCGTGTTGGTGACTGGAGCATCGTCCGGTATTGGCCGAGACTTTTGTATTGATCTGGCTAAAGCTGGCTGTAAAATCGTTGCAGCAGCACGGCGAGTAGATCGTCTCGAGTCTCTCTGTGATGAGATCAACGCACTCCGAGCCAACGATGGTGTTCGAGCTAAGGCTGTGGAGCTTGATGTCAGTGCTAAGGGTCCGGTCATTGAGGCCTCGGTTAAAAAGGCGTGGGATGCGTTTGGACGTATTGATGTTTTGATTAATAACGCCGGGGTTAGAGGTAATATTTTCAGATACTATATGCTCTTAAGTATGTGATTTGTTCTTGTTCATGTGGTTAAAACTTAAAATTATAGATTTGTTACGATTCTCGTATTGGTTTATGATTTAGATCAAGATCTTGATCTTGAGACTGTAAGATTTAGAAGTGGTTTGATGTAGTTTGACTTGAATAGTTGTTAAAAGAAAACGACAAATAGGCTATTATTGTCATAATAATACTTAAGTAACATATATACAAGATACCAAATGACATTATTGTTATCATGTTTCATTAAAAAAAAGCATGTCTTGTCGCATGCTTAAATCTCTCTCTTCTAATTTAAGTTTTTATGATGTGTTTGTTTCAAGGTAATTTGCGGTCACCGTTGGATTTGTCTGAAGAAGAATGGGAAAGCACTAATAGAACAAATTTGACCGGAACATGGTTGGTGTCAAAGCACGTTTGTATCCTTATGCGCAACGCTAAACAAGAAGGATCCGTCATCAATATCTCATCTATTGCTGGTCTTGCTCGTGGAGAAGTTCCTGGAGGTGTTGGTTATGCCGCTGGAAAGGCGGGTGTTGTTACTTTGACTAAGGTAATTTTCCCCTATCAGTTCAAGATATATGTTATGCAATTTATGCTACTTTCTTCTTTCTAAGCTCAAATGATTTGAATACATAGATAATGGCTATGGAAGTGGGTGCATACAACATTAAGGTGAATTGCATTTGTCCCGGGCTTTTCAAGTCAGAGATCACAGAAAAACTATTACAAGCGGATTGGCTCAATGTAGTGGCAGAAAAATCTGTTCCATTACGGACATTTGGTACAACAGATCCTGCCTTGACCCGACTAGTCAGGTATCTGATTCATGACTTGTCCAAGTACATAAGTGGTAATGTATACATTGTCGAGTCGGGCCTCACGTTAACTGGTGTCCCCATTTACCCTAGGCTTTAGAGTGGTGAGGTGTGTCACGTCTGTAGTCAAAGCCACCACAATGAATAAGCAAATTTTGCAATCATCGTTTTATAGGTAAATGCTTTAATGAACAAGTTTATCAAGTTATCATTGTGTAAGGGGTTTGGTGAACCTATGTATACACACGTGTTTGTATTCATGTAATGTGTGTCGTGGAACATGTCGTGTTGGTGGTTTGTGTTTAAAAATTTTAATATCAAAACAAAATTCACACCCAATATTCAAGAATATCTGAACACATGAATTATAAATCGTTTCTTCAAAAATGAAAGTTTATAAACAAATTGATATTTGATCAAAATGATGCGTGTTATGCCAAGTTGTAGTCTAAAACACATAGATGTTATTTGTTTTAGTGACGGACAGGCCCGAAGGACAATTTGTTTTTATATGTTTAGAGGTTTGTTATACTAAATAACAAAATTTGGCTTGCCCAACTTTTAAAAATATGTAAATACATATTTAATGTATATGTTGAATGAGTAAAATACCAACAGTATGGGACTAGCGGCTGGTGTTAAGTTTTGTAAAATGATTTCCATCATTACGAGGATTTTGAGAGTTCAAGTCCTATGGTGGGCAATGGTGTAATATTAGATTTAGGATTAGAAGGGTGTACGTGTTTGTTAGCCGTTCAAAGGAAAAAAAAAAAGGTTTTACAATTCAAGCATTTGAAGTTGAGCTTTAAGGCTTGATATTAGATTAACTGAATACTTGAAATTGAATGTTAAGACTTAGGGTCATTAAATTTGGATCGACCTTGAATAAGGCCATGCATAGTGGGGCGTTTCCCATCCACACGACGCCCATAAAGAGCCAGTACCCCCCCCCCCCCCTTCCGGGAGTGCTTTGGGTTGGGGAGGGAGGGGATTCCCACAAAACGCCGGTGAGTTGTGTTGTTTGGTCAACATACACGTTACAACGGATAGAAATAAAATAAAAAAAAAACAATTTATTTATTAACTTCATCCGCTATGAATCAAACATATCTAATTTTTTAAAACACCAAAACACATTCTTTCATTCTCTATCAAATCACAATAAAAAAAACTTTCATTTTCTACCCACCATGAATCTATTCAACCGTTACATGTTCGGTTTTGAACAATTTGCAACCAACCAACGCACGAACACCACCCAACCAAACACTACACAACCGACTCAACATGTCCATGTTCGGTTTTAATTTTAATGCAATTTTTTAATTTATTTTATTTTATTTAATGGAATTTAATTTTTTTTATTTATTAAAAAAATAAAAACAAAGAGGTAATGATTGGAAGATGCTCCATCAATTACACCCTTTTAGCAAAAAAAAAAAAAAAAACTTCTATATTACGTGACACCACATGACGCAAAACTCACTCATAAGGGCTCCATCCACTACATAAAACTCCACATATTTTTTTTAAGTGTGACATTAGAGCATGATCAACTCACATCGTGAAGTTATAAATTTTCCCATAATTAATGCTAAAAGGGCTTGTTGATTCTTGAATGCATTATTTCACCATGATCTCCCTATTCTTTGTCTAGTTTGCATAATGCAATAAAGTTGGAATCTGAAATAAATTTTTTATTGTATTTGGTTAGCAGAATTTGTTTAAATTGAAATCACACTTTCATTCTTAATGCGTTGATTGTAAAATGAATTGAAATTTTAACTCCCTCAAACTCCTTAATGCAACGAACTTCCATAATCCTTCCAAAAATGTGTTGGAATTCAATCAAAGTGGAATTTTTTTTACCACTCATTGTTGTCGCATCCATCACCGATGTCGCCACCCTACCACCTCATTGGTGCCCCCAACTAGAGGTGGTCAAAAAAACCGGTTCGGGAACCGATTTGCCGGTTTAAACCGGAAACCGGTTTTTACAAAAACCGGTTTTTTAAAAACCGGTTTGACCGGTTTACAAACCGGCGGTTTGTACTTCGGTTACTACTTTTAGATCCAAAACCGGTTTTCAAACCGGTTAATGAAAAAACCGGTTTTTATAAACCGGTTAACCGGTTTATAAAAAAACCGGTTTTTTACCGTTGGAAAAAAACCGGTTAACCGGTTTCTTTATAACCGGTTAACCGGTTAAAAACCGGTTTAGACCGTTGTATAACGGCTATATAGCTGTTTTTTTTTTGACCTTTTTTTTTTTTTACCATTTTACCCCCACAAACATCTATATATAGTTTAGGTTGGGTATTGGTTACATCACACTCGATTATACAACTCCAACTAGCCCCATTGCTTTACCAAAAATTGCTGTCATGTGCACAAAGTTGAGTGAACTTCATTGTAGGGGTGCACCTTATTTTGATATGGGTGTAAAAATAAAAGAAAAATTTAGAAAATATTTTCAAGAACTACCAGCTGTTTTGACATGTGCTGCTGCGTTAAACCCTTGCATCAATGTTGGTGGTGTTGAAGCTTTAATAGAAAAAATTTGTGATGAGCTAGAGTTAAACGACGATCAAAACCCCTATTATTGCCAAACTTTAAAGAATGCTTTCAACACCACCTTGTCAAACATATATGATGTTTACCTTACAAAATACGGGTCGTCTTCCCAAATTCATGACTCGTTAAGAGCTGTTGCCCAATCCCAATCTCAAACCGACCTTGAAATGGGGATGTACTACATGATTTGGGAAGACGCCGGTAAACGTCAAAAGGTAAACACCCCAAGCAGTGAACTTGGAAGGTATGGTGGTACCAACTTTGTTAAACACATGACTCCCGATGAATTTAGAAGTCTTGATTTGCTGGCTTGGTGGAGAGGTAAGGACGATGAGTTTCCGATCCTCGCCGCCATGGCCAAAGATTTACTAACGGTCCAAGCTTCCACGGTAGCTTCGGAGTCTGCTTTTTCTGTTTCTGGCAGGGTTATATCGATTAGGAGGACTCGACTCACTCCACCAGCTATAGAGATGTCGATTTGCTACAAGGATTACTTGGACTCTTTAGATAGGGCACAACATCAACGCTCACTCGAGGGGGAAATGGAGTATGAGGCGGGCTTGTATGAAGACGAGGTCAATCAAGGACACACTCAACCAATGACCGATGAAGAAGCCGCGTACGACGATTACCTAAGGAATAGCTCGGGATCGGGTAGCGAAGAAAATTAGTTAAAGAAACAGCAAACATAGAGGCAAATAATGAGTAAGAAACAGCAAGTTGTTCATGTAATCGTGTCTAAGCATTCTTTAATGTTTGTATTTTTGAGTTACGAATATGCGATAACGATTTAATGTTTGTATTTTTAATGTAAAAACTATAAATGAAAGTTATGTGTTTTTAATCTTCCAAGCAAAGAACCCTAACAACGAAAGCAAAGAATGGCTTCGGTCAGTCCGTTTTGCCTTGTAGTTACCGGTTTGCCTTGTAGTTACCGGTTTGTTTATACTGTGAAAAAATAATGGTTATTTAAAAAAAAAAAAAAAAAAAAACCGGTTAACCAAAAAACCGGTTATTAAAAAACCGGTTAATAAAAAAACCGGTTTATTAACCGGTTCTAACCGGTTTCTAAACCGGTCCTAACCGGTTAGACCGGTTAGGGTTTTGACATACAAAAACCGGTTATTAACCGGTCCGGTTATTAACCGAACCGGTTTTTTTTCCGGACAAAAAAAAACCGGTTCGGTTATTCGGTTAATAACCGAACCGGTTTTTTAAAAAAAACCGATTTGTGCACCTCTACCCCCAACCCATTGTACCATCGCCAACATGAACACCGCTGCCGACCTGGACACTGCCATTGTCCCGCCATCACCGCCTACAGCCACAGTCAATGGTGGTGGTGCAACTAACAACCACTGGACCTCTTATTCGTTTTGTTGTTTACATCTACATATCAAGTTAGGAAGCTGTAGTAAGTTGATCTATTGCCACAAAGATCACTTCACGATGGATCATTTGCGCTGCTACAAATGCTCATTTCCATCTATGAGAACCTACACATCAACAAAACCTAACTCTTATTTTATATATATTTAAAAAACATTCACAACTCCTCTCACAATTGCCACTGTTCATTCAATGTACAACTTAGAATGCTCTAAGTACTTACTTTGAATACACACCCATACATACAATCAATACATACATACATTACACACATAAAGCTGTCATACCCACATGCCATATGTACCAGCCACACACATATGGCACCAATCAACTCCCTCATACGTGTCCCCCTTGGTCTTCACATATCTCAATTTCTTATCTTCCTCTCTAATACGAACTGAAGCAAAGTTTCTTATCCTCCGACGATATTTGTTAATTGTAAGGCCCCGTTACCGGTAGCCTAACTTTAGTGTTGAATTTACTCATAAACGCAATTTTAAATATCAGAGTTAATTAAAACTTTCGCGGAATAATAAAACTTCAACCATAACATTTTACATAACCATCAAATCTTGTCTTATAAAATATTCATAGTCATTTAAAGCAAAACATAGTCTTTAAAACATCACAACATTTCTTCGAGACGCCAGTATCTTCGATTCCATGCCATGTGTCTTCAATCACGCGAGCTGCCTCAACCTATTTGTCTGTGTGCATACTAAAAGTCAGCTACGCTGAGTGATTTCTAGTTAATCACATAACTTACTTTACACACACATATACGTTCCCGAAGGTATGCATTACATACATAACCTGTACTTTATTCATCCATACACATTTATAGCTAACCTTACGTTTAAAGGGCATTTCACCCTACATACCTCGGATATTATTAGGGTCCGGTACCCTCCATCCTCGGATATTATTAGGGTCCGGTCTCCCTTCATCTTCGGATATTATTAGGGTCCGGTCTCCCTTTCTTCCATACCTTCATACCATACCTGTTCTTACATACTTTTCTTGACAATACGTGCAATCTCCGAAAAGCGTTCACGTACCATCAACATATCATACATACATTATGCATACATCATATATAGTCATACATACATCTTATCTTACTTCGTACATATCAATCACATCTTTAGCTACCACCTGACGGTACATGCAATATCCGAAGATCGTTCACGCATCGTCAAGCAATCATCATACATAAATCATACAAGGCCTACACTTACCACTTAAGGTAAGTGTATTAACTATCACATCGAGTATGCACACAGCCCCGAAAACATAAAAAGGGAGTGGGGCTAGAAACTCACCTGAAGTCGGTTACGTTTAGCGTTAATAGTTATTCCTTTCTTCAGTTGGACACGGCTAACTGTATAATAATTACATGCATCAATTAGCTATCACTATTCATCTCGCGTTTCTAGTCTAATTATCACCCTCAACGGACGGGGGTATGGGGGCAGCGCCCCTGGCAGCGGGGTCTAGGGGCGGCGGCCCCTAGCAGGGTCCAAGGGGCAGAGCCCCTGGCTGGGGTCGAGCTGCCAGGTCAGCTTGGAAAATTTTTATTTCCATTAACTGTCTTAACACATTTTCCATTAACATTTTAAATCATTAATTAATTTGCTACTAAAAAGTTCAAGGGCTTATTTGTAATTAAATCATTCTTCTTTAAGTCCAGGGACCATTCTGTATTTTGGTTAAACTTCTAGTTCGTCACTTATGCTTAACGTATTGACTTGTCATGACGAACTGGTTCTTATAACGAATTGAACCCTCTAACGAATTGGACCCTTAACGAATCAGTCCATAACGAACCAGTCTATGTAACGAATTGGACCTTCCAATTCGTTATCTTTTAACTATAGCGAATCAGGGGTAATTCGCTATCTTTTCCCTTAACGAACTGAAGCTAGTTCGTTATATTTCCTTAGACGAATCAGCTAGCGAATTACTTCTAATTCGTTAGTTACCCCTTAGCGAACTAGGGTTAGGTCAGGGAATGGCAGAACATTCCCTGACATTCATTCCTCGTATTAACTTTTCCGGCGCTGCCGCCGGAAAACCGCGGATTCACCGGAAAAATGAGTTTTAACTCGTTTTTCGTCCCGTTCGATCCAGATCTGAGCTAGGGTGACCCCTAAGCTCATCTTAGGTTCGGTTTATACCCGATTCCACCCGGATCTCGTGACTTAAGCGGTCTAACGATGTCGGCTCGTCGTTTCGTGACCATATCTAACGGGTTTAAGCTCATACAACCTAATACTATCATACCTTGGGTCGGGATCGGTTTTCTCTTCTATTTTTCGGCTAGAGAGAGAGAGAGAGAGCAAGATGAGAGAGTGCTAAGTGTGTGTTTTGGTGGTGTATGGAATATGTGTAAATAAATGATTAATGGGTGATTAAAGGTTTATATATTTATGGATCATGAGCTTAGCCCATGGTCTTTCCTCCTTTCTTTCATACCCAAGTCCATAATCCCATATCCATTTAATCCAACACTAGCCCAACTCATATTCTAGTTATCTAAACCGATAACGACACACTATAAAATAGACGAAATTATTTTATTATTATAACCAAAAGTAGGATGTTACAAGTCTTCCCTCCTTAAAGAGGTTTCGTTCCCGAAACCTAACTATTACATAAAAAAATTTGGATAAAATTTGCGCATCTCTTCTTCAACTTCCCATGTAGCATCAGATCCTTTGCGGTGCTTCCATATCACTTTCACTAAGGGTATAACCTTGTGTCGTAGTTGCTTTTCCTTGCGGTCAACTATCTCGATTGGTTGTTCAATGTAGTTCAACTGTTCATCAACCTCAATGTCCATTAATGACACGTGCGACGTGTCATCAACCATACATTTTCTCAGATGAGAAACCTGGAAGGTTGGGTGAATTCCTTCTAGCTCTTCGGGCAACTCCAGTTGGTAGGCCACTTCACCTACACGATCAATAATCTTAAACGGTCCAATGTACCTCGGACTTAACTTCCGTCTCTTCCTGAAACGGATAATTCCTTTCCAAGGCGAGACCTTGAGCATCACATTGTCACCAACTTTAAACTCAATCGGTCATCGCCGCTTATCAGCATACGACTTATGTCTGTCTTGAGTAGCTTTCATTCTCGCTTTGATCTGGTCGAACTTTGAAGAGGTTTCTTGCCCAAATTCTAGGCTTCCCATCTCCTTCTGACCAATCTCCCCCCAACATACTGGAGTTTTACAACGTCTTCCATACAACATCTCGAATGGTGGCATACCAATACTTAAATGGTAGCTGTTGTTGTAGGAGAATTCTGCTAGATGCAGATGATCGTCCCAACTCCCTCCAAAGTCTAAAACACAAGCACGTAGCATATCCTCAAGGGTTTGGATCATCCTTTCAGACTGTCCATCTGTTTGAGGATGATACGCCGTACTGATGTTCAATCTTGTTCCCATAGCTTCATGGAACTTCTTCTAAAACCTCGAAGTAAACCGAGTATCTCTATCAGACACGATCGATAACGACACTCCATGCTTAGATACAACCTCTTTAATGAACATGCTTGCTAACGTCTCTGATGAGATAGCCTCTCGTATAGGCAGAAAGTGAGCACTCTTGGTCAAACGGTCCACAATCAACCAGATGGTATCATGATGCTTAGCTGTACGAGGTAGCTTAGTTATGAAATCCATGGTGATGTGTTCCCATTTCCATTCAGGTATCTCCAAGGGTTGCATCTTTCCATAAGGCTTCTGATGTTCGGCTTTAACTTGTAAACAAGTTAAGCACTTACTGACATAATCTACTATATCATTCTTCATTCCCGGCCACCAATAATCTCTTTTCAAATCTTGGTACATCTTCGTATCTCCTGGATGAATCGAATACCTCGACTTATGAGCTTCATCTGAGATTCGACCTCTGAGATCTCCATGGCGTGGAATCCACATACGGTCAAACCTAGTCTTAACACCATGCGTGTTTTCCATCAACTCGTCTTGTTGACCGAAAATCCTTTCTTTCTTTACTAGCCCTTCATCTACCTGCACTTCAGACTGCACCTTGATGATTTCTTCAAATAAGCTTGAGCTCATAATTAGCTGATATGACTTTACTGTTGCAATGACTTCTTCATTCTTACGGCTTAGTGCATCAGCGACCACGTTAGCTTTACCAGGGTAGTACTTAGTATCGCTGTCGTAATCCTTTATCAATTTTAACCATCTTCTCTGCTTCATGTTCAATTCCTTCTGCTCGAAGAAGTACTTTAAACTCTTATGATCCATGTAAATGGTGCACTTAGTACCATACAGATAATGCCTCCATATCTTGAGAGCGTGCACTACTGCTGCTAGCTCCAAATCATGTGTCGGATAAGTACTCTCATGGACTTTCAACTGTCTAGATGCGTAAGCTATCACCTTTCCTTATTGCATCAACACGCAACCTAACCCACGATGCGAAGCATCAGTACAAACAACCAAATCCTGGTCACCATTGGGCAAAGAAAGGATTGGAGCTTGCTTGAGTCTCTTCTTTAACTCCTGAAAAGCTTTTTCTTGAAACTTACCCCAACTGAAAACTATCGACCTTCGGGTCATACCGGTCAACGGTGTGGCTATCTTGGAGAAACCTTCGATGAATCTCCTATAGTAGCCAGCTAACCCTAAGAAGCTTCGTATATCAGTCGGATTCTGTGGAGTCTTCCAATTCGTTATAGCTTCAATCTTAGCTGGGTCCATGGTAATCCCTTCAGGATTGATCACGTGACCTAGGAATTGCACTTCTCGCAACCAAAATGCGCACTTCGAAAACTTAGCATACAACTTCTCTTTCTTCAGAGTCTCCAACACTTCTCTCAGATGCTCGGCATGATCAGATTCTCTCTTTGAATAGATTAGTATATCATCGATGAAGACGATAACTGACTTATCCAACATCGGCCGAAACACCCTATTCATCATATCCATAAATGCTGCAGGAGCATTTGTTAGACCGAATGACATCACGAGAAACTCGTAGTGTCCATACCGCGTTCGGAACGCTGTCTTTGGGATGTCTGCCTCTTTCACCTTCAGCTGATGATAGCCTGATCTGAGATCTATTCATGAGAACCAACTTAACCCTTGCAGTTGGTCAAACAGATCGTCAATCCTTGGCAAAGGATATCTATTCTTTACCGTAAGCTTGTTTAACTCGCGATAGTCTATGCACATTCTCATACTTCCATCCTTCTTCTTCATGAACAACACTGGCGCGCCCCAAGGAGAAACACTTGGTCTTATGAAACCTTTTTCGAGGAGTTCTTGTAGTTGGGACATCAATTCTTTCATCTTAGACGGCGCTAGACGGTAAGGTGCTTTTGCGACGGGCTGGGCTATTGGTACCTTAGTAATCACAACTTTATAAACTTATTGTAGTATAATGTTGATTATAGTTTAGATGGCTTTATGTCTGTATTCTTTTACTACCTACGAATTTAGCTTTGTCGTTAAACGGACCTTCTTTGCGGGTTGGTGGGCCTAATCCGTCATGATCTTGGACATTGTAACATCGTGAAAATTTTGAGTTCAAAATGTCAGCTTTCCAAAGTAGAGGGACTAAATTGGCCAAATTCCAAACCTTAGGGTTTAAAATGAAAATTCTGGTTTCTTGTCCTATCGCGCTATGCGACAGGTCAAAAGACGAGCCCATCGCGAGGGGCTTGGTCAAAGCTTCTGGATGAAGTCAACAGCGATACGCGATCGCTGTTGAGCCTACGTCATCGCGTACCACGATGACGTGGCCTGACGCGTCTGACACATTTTCACCACGTGTCCACACGTGGCACACCGGTCGCCACGTGTCCCGACACGTGGCATACCGTTTGCCACATGGCGACACGTGGCAGGCCTATATGGTGGCTGCGCAGACCGACGTCGCGCTACACAACGGGTGTTCAGGAGCCCATCGCGTACCGCGATGGGACACCAGATTTTGCATATAAATAGCAGCCTCGAGTCTTCATATTTTCACACACAAATTCAGTCTCTTTTTCTCTCTATAGCCTCTCTCTAAATCCCAAGAATCATATATTCAATCCACCTCGATAAGCGTGCCCGATTCCCTCGTTTGTGTATCGATGTTTCCTCGAAGTGCGTGCCACCCTCCACCCACCTATGACCAAGGAAGGTGTTTGTTCTCGAAAGGCATGTCGGCAATTGTCAAAGATTGGTATTGTCATTGGTGTGTCCAAGTTGATCGAGAAATTGAAGCGGCGTCGAAGTGCTGCTTGAGTTCCTAGGGTTTCCAAAACGCCAAAAAAGGTTAGGCGTAACGACAAATGAATATAATATAATATTATATTAAAGGCTTAAGCCTTAAGTCGAGGTTATACTCGATACCTCGATAAAAGAAATACAAACATAACAAAGAAAGGAATTAAGAATATGAATTGACAAATATATATGTGTGTAAGTATATATGATTATATTCTTTGTTATGAAATTAATATTTAAGTAATAATGAGTATTGTTAAATAATAAAAGAAAAAGAATACGTTTCTTTGAGAAGAAGAAACGTCGGGTTTTTATATAAACTAAAGGTTTATAATTTACTTTTAAACTAAAGGTTTTCAAGTGAAAGAAATATATGAACTAAAGGTTCATCGAGGTAGAGATATAAAATAAGACTAAAGGTCTTAAGCCGGATTGTATATCCGACTAACAAATGTTTATATTCGTACTATAGGTGCGAGATAAAAAGGGAAAGACCCTTGGACGGTGAGTGAAGCCGATCCCAAAGAGAAAAGGTGAATACGCCCCCAAACTTTTATTAACTTATTTTAAAATGAGTCAAACATGTTATATGAAAATTGTTTACAAGGAACAATGTGTTCCTAAAACCGTTATAAATAAGAGTATAAACCTAGCCCTCAGGCTGTGGTATACGTGTGTCTGGATCCTTTCATAGGTGGTACTACGCGATGGGCACATCGCACCACCCTGATCGCAGGACGCTTTCCCGCGGGAAGTACGATCTTTGTGTATATTTACGGGTACTTAACTAAGTCGAACGCTGCGGTGTTTGCTGAGGTGTCCTAGAGTAGAGACTCGAATTTATAAATGTGTTATTTAACTTTGTTATTCCTAAGCCACGTTGCGCCGAGGCAGGCGTAGTCTCGAGGGGTAATAAAGTAAAAGAAAATATTTTTGCGTCAGCGTGTTCACCAGCATTCGTTGCTGACGTATTTTATTTACATTTTGCAGGTGAACAAGATTAACACTTGGAGTGTCGAAGTGCTATTTTTATCCAATGGCTCGGATTTTCCTTTGTAATAAACTTGAATATATAAATGATGGTTTCGTAAACTATAAAAAAGTAATCTTTTGAACTTAGATCGGAAAATGTTTTTAATCCCGACTTTTGTTTATGTAAATATTTACAACTTTGATCCTTATATTTTATAAGACTTCCGCTAATCAAACGTAACTCTGATTTATACAAATATGGTACCAACTAATGGGTCACACGCCTAGGCCTCAAGATGAGGGTGTGACAGACATGACCCAAATTTTCAACACGACCCATACCAGAAATTCGTGGTGAACACATGAACCCAAATACGACCCGCTTGTCACGATTTGACCCAAATGCAACCTATTTTGTTAAATCGGTCAACCCATGAATCCAACATGTTCACCCGAATCCGACGTATTTAGTTAAACGTGAACCCATTTATTGCTAAACCCAAACATCACCCGCAGGTTCGACCTCAAACTAACATGAACCCGTTTATTGTGATTTCTTCCATGTCGTGTAGGAAATTCACACTCCTAGGTAAGGTTGCGACTGTATGTTTGTTTGTTGGTGATCAGTCATACCCCACGCCAACATCTTCTCCCTTGGATTTTGTTATATTTTCTTTGTAGTACGTCGCTTTGTTTGATAGTGTGAATTGTGTAATCAAAGATGGTTGCAGATGCTTCACAACTCTGACATCTGTTTTTATTAAAATATTAACAAATTAATAGTATATACTAACTCCATATATTAAAAAAGGCATACCAACTCCCATTTTTTAACATGTATATAATTACCAGTGGGTTAAAATTGGTGTTTGTGTTGATGTTTTTCGTAACCGTGTGCTATGTATTTGAAGTTGAAAGAAACGCATAAGAGAGAAAAAAGATCTTTTTGTCGGTAAAGAAGAGAAGCAGGGGAAAAGAATGAAATGGTGAGAGAAAGAATCGCCACCGCCATCGACGTTCAATACTACACTCTTTTCTTCCCAAATCCAGGTACAACAAAGACACTCCTAATTTGGCCAAGTTTGTGATTTAGCAGGAGTAGCTAATTTCAATCATCACCGGAAACCTTATATCTTCCTCCTACCTATCCGATTATTTAAGTTATTGTTCCTTATCCTTCGATCACAGTTTTTTCTTTTTTTCTTTTTTAGCTTATTAATCTTCTAATTGCATGCGTCTATGAAGGGTACTGTATAATCAGAACCAACTGAGCTAAATTTAAGTTAATGGAATGGTAATTTGATGTTTATTAGGTCTTGACACTTCCCATAGTGTTTTGGTTAGCTTAAAACACATATTTACTATATGAGGTAAATCTGTTGTAACGAAAACAAATATGAACACAAAACACCAACCAAGCCGTTAGTACTTATTGGTTATGCATGTTTGTTGGTACTCATTTATAAGCTTAGTTTACCCATATTTAAATCCATATGCTGCCATGAATATTGATAGGCTGGTACATTTTTGAAGCTGCACGTGTCTACCGGTTGTTCACTTTTTTATGAAATCAAATAGCCCATGTCTTCATTTGTGCGTTCTCCGTTTGCTCTAGGCATGTACTCGGTATCTGCTCTATGTTTCAGATTATGTATCGATTTTGTTTTATGTTTCAGATTAGGTCTTACATTTCCCTAATTGTTGCATTTGTCTTAACTTTTCGATTTGCAGTTTTGGTTGGGCCTCTCGGATTTTTGATCTAGCTCTGCGTTACGCTTTATGGTAGGTTAATTTTAAAATCAGGATATGTTAAGTGTGTTTTGTGTTTTATAATTTGCAGGTGTTTTCAATAAACACTGTTTCTTGGTTGAATGTGATCTGGATACAACTTTTTGAATAATATACCGCCTTAAGCTCAATGGAAACTCCTATGTTATTATGAATTGCACCTATCAAGGTCTGTTCAGTTTCATATAATCTCATTTTGAATTTTATTTGGAATAGAATTTATGATAACTTAACCAAATTGCACTTCTTATTTCAGTTCGAATATGCAAATTATAGCAACCTAACTACAATGGTTCCTTTATCTTGCCTTTTTTGTGTGTTTGTAAGTTAATTAATTATAAGCAATAACCATATTAATTTCCATGTGTCTTTGCAGGTACATCCGGTTCAGCAGCAGGGTAAATCAGTCCCATGTCTTTTAGTGATTATATGAAGAGTTGGGTAAACGTTGCAACTTTTTAGACAGGTTAGTGTTTATAGTTATACATATAGTTCGTTTGACATGAAACACATTTTGCTTTTAATTATGCCAACTAATTCGAGCTTATGGTAATAAAAAACAATTGTAGGTATGAATTCCATATGCAATGAGTCGAATGGAGGTATGCTGGTGGCACTATTGGATTGATGTTTGCCACCTTTTTATGTTTTCATTCAAAACTTTGTCATCTTGACCTTATGTGCATTCGAACATGTATGGCCTTTAACTCGCTCCCTCGTGACGTGTCTAATACTCACAACACGACATTTACGTGGCCCGCCGCAACGCGCGAGTACGATTACTAGTTGTGAATTATATCATGTACAAGAACTTGTAAGATTAAGACCGACCTAATTGCATTTCATTCAATAGGGGATTACAATATGCAGAGATGTCAATTGGGCTCATGGGATCAATACCGTCACATCCCGATCAAAGGCGGCGGAACATGCCGGGGTGTAATGTACTGATTGGACAGTAGCTCAAAAGACACTAACTAACGTGACAATTATTATTTAAGTTCATTAACATTGAATCAAGTACACAATTACAATAATTAAATCAAATAAATTGTTCTTTTGTGTAATATGAATAGATATCCTAAGGTCAAACTATTGTCTTCAATCTTGAATAATATCAACTACTTGTACCTGTAACATGTATGAAAATAGAGGTTGTCAACATGAATGTTGGTGAGAATACATAAGTTTTAGTAATATATATATATATAGATAGATAGATAAATCACAATTCATATGTCAATGATGAATATTACAATTCTTATGAAAATGTAAACAACTATATAGATGTGGACCCGTTCTTATTGATACGAAATCAAAGTAATTGGGTAAATGTATGATCATACTAGATGAGGATAAATGAGGTTGAGATACCAACCACCAAACATAAAATAAACAATTAAGCACATAGAGCACTATCATAAAGCATGCAATAATCACACATAAACATATATTGAATTGTTTTTTGAATAGACGTGGAAATAAAAATGAATAATTTAAATAGGGTATACATGTCACCCCCAAAATTTAAAAGACGAAAAATAGGGATATGTAAACTTACCTTAACGAGTGAATTATCGAAGATGAGACGGCGATAAGAAGTTAGGAAGAGCCCTCGGGATATGTCGACGGAAGTTCCGAATTAGAGGATGGAAAAGCAGAGAACGTGGAGCTAGGGTTTCGGCTTTGGCTTGATCCCGATTCTTGATCTTACAGCAAAGAATGGAGAAATTAAGTTAGGGTTTAGGGTCGGCTGGTTATAGGGATGGTGTGGACGAGCTTGGTTGAACTAGAATAGTGTATTTATTGTGTTATAAGATCAAGTTTGTCCGCAGTTTGTTATGAAACACATTAGCTATCAAATCGCTATCATATACCATGATTAGTGTGTCGGTACAACGCGTTTTGGGTTAGCAAAGGATTTGGAAAGATCAATTTCGTCGAAGATTGAGGAACAAGCAATGGGGGGGGGGGTCTTGGACGCCGACGGGAAGAGAGGGAGAGAGGGAAAATGTTTCTTTTCTTTTCTTTATATTTAATTACAAAATGGTCCCTGGTGTTTGCTTAGTTAGCCAAGTTAGGACATAGCATAGTTATGGAGTGGTTTATGCACATGATTGAAAGTGATTATAACTAATTCTAGTAGTAAACGAATTTGAGTGACGCGTAGATGAAATAAAGACAAAACTCGTAAACAAAATAATAGTTCGTTCCTTTTAATTAAACAGCGAAGATCTAAAAGAATAAAAAAATCGAATTTAAAATGGCTCGGATTTTAAATCCAAACTTGACGAATGTTACAAATACTAATAAACTCTAATGTTAATAAGTGTTCCAACCACAACTACAATTACATAACCATTTGCATGGTTGGATTTGAATAATTACTTCTAAAACTCAATCTAAAAATACCAAAAACATGGGAGATCGTACCGTGTGTTCCGAATTCCTGCCTTGGGACGAGGTTAGTAGGAATGTTGTGAATCAAGACCCGAGCCCGTCGAATCCGGAATACACCAAAAGCATGGAAAGATTATACTGAGAATGCCATGTCAGCAGTGTAAGGGCATGAGTTTATAGTGGGTAGGGTAATATGAGTTGGTAATAAAAATTGTAATGAATTGAGTCTTTCTTATTTTGAATAATAAATCTACCTTATTTTACTTTATTATTGTTTCTCTTGATTGTCACTGACCTTAAACATAGATGGCTGATGGAACTCGCCTGAAACTTCTCGATAACAATTTCAAAAACCTTCAATCCGATCAGATCCCTCCTAAGCCAAACATGAGACTATGCATGCTAGTTGAGGTGTTGCGCTAGTTAGCAAAGCTTCCGTTGAAAGATGTTGATTCCGACAAATTTTCATCTCCTGGCTCGGGTGTGGTCAAAGATGGAGTCAGTGTGTTGGTTGACTGGCTCGTCATAAACCCGCACCAGTCTATTTAGCTTGATTTTCCAGTGCGAATCCTGAACGATCGCCCAAGCCACTCGCTACTTCGAGTTTTACTCTATTTCTGCAGTGGACAGGTTAATAATTTCTTCGTTTTATCTTGATGATGACGCCGTCGATTGGTATGATTGAATGCAACGGTCACTGTTATCTGATTGGCCTAATTTTACTCAAGCTATAATTTCCCGTTTCTATCCTCAAGATCTAGAAGAACCTGAAGAGTTATAGGCCAAATTACAGCAAACTACCGGCGTCGCCGACTATCGCACCCGCTTTGAGGCCATTTCTAATCGTTCAACTCTCCTTCTGGAACGATTCCTAGTTCAATGCTTCATCTCCGGCCTTCGTTTGGATATCAAGCAATCTGTAATTATCCACAAACCATCTACCTTGGACGAGGCTATGACTCTGGCCAAGATGCACGAACAACGAATCCTGCTCGAAAAGGGTTTAGGCCGCGTCCAATTGGGCTCTAGTAAACCATTACTTACTACCCACTCATAACCCTACACCAACAATAGGTTTCAACCCAGTGTTTTCCCCTAAACCTGCAACAAATTCGAACTCTGATGGAAAAATAGGTTTTCGTCGCCTCACCCCGATCGAAATAGCCATTAAACGATCGCAAGGGCTATGTTTTCGTTGCAATGAGAAATATACATGGGAACACAAGTGAAAAAATTCCTCTCAATTACTCTTGTTCAAGATGATTCTTCTAAATCTGATGACAACTACTATCTCCTTTCGCCAACCAATCAGACGCATCATTGGCTGATAAACTCCAATTAGAGGAAGTTCAAACTCAATTAGCTATTTCTTACAATGCATTGTCAGGTGGTTGCTCTTCCTCTACGTTGCGCTTCGTGGGCATGGTACAAGGCAAGCCGGTTCAGGTTTTATTAGATGGAAGAAGCACTCATTGCTTCGTTCAAACTCGAATCGCTACATTTCTCAAGTTTTAGGTAGAACGATTGCCTGATGTGTGCTGCGTGAGTGCTTATAAAATATATTATGGATGGGGATTTAGCTTTTGCACAAGATCGTGTTTTAAGTTTATAAAAGTAATTTCTACTAAAACTAAACACACAAAATAGGCAAGTGTACCTATCGTATATGTAGAATAGTATTGGTAAGAACCAAGTATCGATCCATGGACACAAATGTTTCTAATAATGAATCTTCGTTTTACTTTAATCGGAAGGTTTAGTCATTTGAGGTTGATTTTCAATCTTTTTATAAAATAAAAATACTTATATATAATATATATAGGTGACAAGAAGATAAATTCTAAATGAGTAATTCAATTATATGAATGTTACCATCTAAGATCAAGAATCCACTTCATTCTTCCTTGATGGTTATTAAGTAAACATGTGATAAACTTGCCTTAATATTATATGATAGAATAGTTTCTCATTTCTAAGTGAACATATTCTATGACATAAAAGAAGGTAGCATGCGTATTTTCAAGTCCATCCTTGCTTAATCTCATACTACCACAAGAATGTCAATTTAAGTAAACAAGTAGTTTGGTAAAGTAGAACGATTAGGATTGACTTCGATTTCTCAAATTCCAATCCTAACAACTTCTGGTGATTGTAGTTAACTCACAACCCCCCTTGGTTGATTTAATTAGGTTATAATTACACATTCCATTAACATATGATTTCTTTACTAGCATGATAACCTAAGCAATCATGTTTACAATGTTATTTCAGAATTATCAAAACTAGAGAAATAGATCACAACTTATATCTTATCATTTCTAAGTACAATATAAGGATCCATGTTTTATCTTGAATAAGTTATCAATGTATTATTTTTACCATTTCTAGTCTCCAAGAACATGAGGGAATCATGAATGATTACTAATCATCAACCTTGATGTATTGAGTTAAAGTGATAAAACATTTCTTCATCAAAGGATAATTGCAAAATATCCATGTACTTTACCAAACTAAACCACATGTTCAACATAATCATCAAGTAAAACGAAGCTTCTTCATAGATTGTAGATGGTAAATGGAGTTTTAGCTCATAATGAGCATGGTTATGAACATTAAAAGAGATGATAATAACAAACACATGATTAAACTAGAACAATCTAACAAAATGTGGATGAATCTTCCTTATTATTGATGATGATGGATGATGATGATGATGATGATGATGGATGATGATGATAACCTCCAAGCCTTCAAACTCTCCAAAAAATCTTCAATATGGGTGTAATGTGGGTGTTTTTGTAAGAGAAACCCGTATAGAATTCTTCTCCAAGCTCACGAAATGAGTGCAACACGCTCCTCTATTTATAGGCCGTCTGGGCACCCAGGCACGACCCCGTGCTCCATGAGTCACGCCTCCGTGTCCACGTGTCCAGACGCATTAAATGCTCTGTCAGATCGTACATGCTGACTCAGCACGGGGGAGTGCTTCCCGAGGCACGACCCAATGTCTTTGGTCTTTTATTATATTTCTTTTGTCTTTTTGTGAAAGGTGACCACGGCTCCATGCTTCCTAAGGCACGGCCCCGTGCCAGTGTGTCCAGTATTTTGTCTTTTCTTGTAGATTTTTGTCTTTTCTTGCATAGAGAAGCCTGGGGGTGTGTTCAGGGAGGTACGAGGGCATGTTGGAGTGTTTGTTTGGGTATTCTTTCATTTTTCTTCGGCTTTTCGCTTATTTCTTCAATTAAGGCTTGGGTTTTCCTGAAAAGACGTTTTAATATGATAAGTAGCCATTTGAGCTATATTATTTGATAGAAGTTGCAGTTTTTAGAGTTTATTTGATGCTAAAAGATGTATATTTTATATACGTCATTTCCCTATTCAAGAATTGCCAAACAGGTGGAAATAGTTATTCAGGGGTCTTCAATTCAAGGTGAGTTTTATGTCTTCCCATTACAAGGTTGGGATATGGTATTAGGAGTGTCTTGACTTGCAACCTTCGGACCAGTTGTGACTGATTATGCAACTGGTACCTTTGATTTTACTTACGAGGACACTCGTATATGTTGGAAAGGGGATACCGTCCCTATAATGCAACCGATAAAAATTAATGGGTTACAACATCTAGTTCACTCTGACTCAATTGGCCAACTGTTCCACCTTACTATATTACCTATATAGCCTACTAATACAATCCAGTACCCACTGGACCTACAAAACTTGTTGGATCAGTTTCCTTCGGATTTCAAACCACCTCAGGGCCTACCCTAATGTTGTTCTCAAGACCACCACATTACTCTCCAACCTACTAGCTCTCCCATTTTTGTTAAACAGTACAGGTATCCCCACTTTTAAAAGCAAGAGATTGAGAAACTTGTTCAGGATATGCTTCAACAAGGGATAATGTAACATTCGTCAATTTTCGGACCCGAAAACACGACCCGTTTTAAATTATTATTATTAACCGGACGTTTGTAACATTTCGGGTATTTTATCAATAAAGTTCCATATTTGTTTATTTATTTATGTATTTATTTATTTATTTTATTAATAACTATGAGAGTTGTACAAAATCAACCCCCAAACTAACAATTTATCCAATCTTGCATCCAACACCATAGATCAAGGACCAGATTGCAAATATTTTTTCAACTTTCTTTCCCTCTTCTTCTCCCTCTCCCGTCGGCATCTATAACCCCCCCACAATTTCTTGGACCTTAATCTACAGACTAATTGATGTAATTGATCATACCATATCATTACTTACCAAAATTCGCTCTTATCGACACCCTAATTGTGGTAAACTGCAATCAATTGACAGCTAATCCAAATCTTTAAAACCCGCGGCTGTATCATCCTCCAAAACACTATAAATACTAGTCCTTATTGCAATTCAATGACCCCACACCATCATCATAACAACGTCACTCTAAGCGCTAACTCAATTGCGATATACGACGCCACCCATATCAGATTTGAGTTCGAGTTTGAGCTGTGAGCCCTAGTTCGTCATTCTCTCTTAATTCACCATCGATTGCGGTAATTTTTATATGCATTTTAATCGTTTGTTTATGCTTAATCAAAACCCTAACCTTTTAGTAAATATCGTGTAATTAAAGGAAATTAAGATCTAGGGTTTATATTTGAAATTGGGGATTTTGGGAGGTGTATTTAAAACAAAAAACGTTTTCATATAATAACCAGGTGAGCCACTGGCCTAGTTGGCCAGTGCACTTTCTGTTAAGATTAAACCGGCCTGGGGCGCGGGTTAGAATCCCCCAAGCTCGGTTTTTGGTTTTTATTTCTTTAAAAAATAATTATTTACAAGGTTTGGTTACTAATATACATATACATCATTAGTTCAACTTGTTCTAATGAACTGGATCTCGGTTATTGCCTTTTTTATTCAAAACTCATAACTTTTTATAAACCTCCTTTTATATAAACCTATTACAATAATAAAAATCTTTTACTATTTCTCGCTTAACGAACCAAAATTATCATAGATGTCCAAATACAATTTCTTTTAACCTTTCCCATTGATATACATAGGTATATGTATAACATTTCATTTATTTTAACAATAATTAATATTTATTTTATTCATAAAAAATTAAAGAGAAATCAACAATTTGCCTCCCTGGTTTATATCGTCGCTGGATGGAATAGCCACTGAAAAAGAATTTGCGTATAATGGACCACTGGATTTCTCGGGCGGGTTTTTTTGACTCTCACCGTCAGTTGACCGTCAGTTGACTATTGGTATTATAGGAATAATACCAACATATTAAGGGTATTTTATTAATATTCTTCTAATAAATAATAAATATAATAATAATAGTAATAATAATAATAATAAGAGAAGCATCAGATCATCATCACCAATAATATCTTTACTTAATGCTATTCACCCGTAATATTATTATTATTATATTATTACTATTATTATTATATTAACATTGATAAAAAGAAGCAAATCATCACAGCAGATCATCATCATCATCATCATCATCATCAACTCATCTTCATCATCATCAACCTTAAACATACTTGATCCTCAAACCCTAGATTTCATCACTCAAACCCTCAAATCTCTCAAATCCCACCACCAATCGTTTCAATAATTCAACCACCGCACCCATAAATCATTTCGATCAAAACCCCTAACCTCCGGCACCACGCCACCGCCACGGCAGCCACCACCACCATGGATTCCGGCCATCTCGTTTTTCCTGCCACCGAGGCGCCGAAATCCTTTAGATCTTCGTCATCGTCTTTACACAACATTGTGGAGTCTTTATGGGTTGCTTGTGATGGGTTATGGTTATTGTTATGGTTTGTTGGTATATGTCAGGTTTTGTTGAGTTTTTGGCCGGCCGGTGAGTCGCCGGAGAGAAAACCATGTCTTCGGTTTTTTTTGGGTTTTTGGGGTTTTGTCATGGTGAGAGTTGAATTGAAGATTGGTGGGATTAATTTGATGGATCATGAACGGTGAAGGATTTGGTCGGCCGTCTACACCAAGAACACCAAGAACACACACAGGGTTAGATGATGAAGATGAAGATGGGTCATTTCACAATTTTTTGCAGGTCAAAGGAAGGGCAACTGACGGTGGGAGTCAAAAAAACCCGCCTGAGAAATCCAGTGGTCCATTATGCGCAAATTCTTTTTCAGTGGCTATTCCATCCAGCGACGATATAAACCGGGGAGGCAAATTGCAGATTTCTCAAAATTAAATGAGAATAAATATTAGCAATAGTAGTAATAACCAAAATAATAATAATAATAATAATAATAATAATAATAGTTTAAACCCTAAATGCCTCCAAAATCCTTTTAAAATGATTTCTAATTGTTATGTTGTGTCATTTTTTTTATTTTACTGATTATACCCTCTAATTTATATTATCTATGATAACTAAATTAATAACAACTTTTGTTTTTATCAAAGAATGCACTTAAACCATATCAATTCCTAAATCCGTCATACGTCTTGTTATTATTTCACTAATCTTATTTAGTTAATATTAATATCGACTAGGAACTTTTGTTGACGTAACCCGAGGAGGTCGCCACTTTTATATTAAACTTTCTCTTATCGCCATCTCATTCTCATCAATTCCACACTCTAAGGTGAGTTTACATATCCCCTTTTTTCATCTTTTAAACTTTAGGGGTGGCATGTATACCCTATTTACATTAGACATTTTTATTTCCACATCTATTCAAAACACAATTCAATATATGTTTATGAGTGATTATTGCATGCTTTATAATAATGCTCTATGTGCTTAATTGTTTATTTTATGTTTTGTGGTTGGTATCTCATCCTTATACGTGATATGCCTTTACGTGTTTGCACCCTGAATTATATTATTGATTGCAGTAGCTTAAATACTATTTAATGATTAAATATTATTCTTGTACACAAAATCACACACTTAATCCGAGACTATGCCTCAATCTCAAAATTGTTTTCAAAACTTTAGAACGATTTTTTTTTAAAAAAATGGGAAATTCCTTAAGAAATCACGCCTTTTTACTCCCCTCTCCTTGAGGATGATTCGTGGGATGGATATGTAGTAACTGTAAGAGGGACATACTTGTTTACCGAACTCTTTGCACCAAGGCTCGTGAGCCTAAGGAAGTGCAATGCGCATAAATTACAATCAACCCCAAGACCTGGTTGCCTTCCTGGAGTGTTCGGTAAGGGTGTGGAACTTATTAGGCCAAAGCATATCACACCAAATGAAACCGAATATGCTACCCTCATTGTATCAAACGTGGTCATGTGACGATCACACTCTTAAATCAACGATGAGATTTATGTTTAAATTTTCTTTTTATTTTGTTAAGAATGAATTTTGTTTTTCGAATTATCAATTTCATCAATACTCTAAGTTAAGGTTATTAAATTTTATTTTGATTCTCATGAATTTTCACAAAACTCGATATTTCACATAGTTATACAATTTTACTTTTTCCAAAAACATAATAAATTTTTCACGTGTCGTCATTGTAGCATGTCTTCATCCTGCCTTATCAACCGTAACCGTCGCACTGGCAACTCTGGCCGCAGCTTGTCATCCCGCATTGCTAAAGGCATCATGAAGCCCTCCCAACGATCATCTCTCAATTCCAAACTGTGAATGCTTCTTCATCATCCACAACTCCGAACCCAATTGCTTACCCCCTCAAACAATTCAAGAGTGCCAACCCGCCCGAATACTTCAGTATCGACGGTGCTACCATTCTCCTCCAATGGTTCGAAGAAACGGAGAGCATATTCCTCCATTGTGAATGTCCTGAGGACAAGAAAACCACTTACGCCTCAAGCATGCTCAAGAAGAATGCCCTCAATTGGTGGAACGGTGAGAAGCGCACGCTTGGCGCTGAGGTTGCCATGGCCTTGCCAAGGGATGACCTCAAGAAACTCATGCTCAAGAAGTTTTTCCCGAAACATGAGCTTCGAAAGTTGGAAGAGGAGTTTTGGAATTTGAAACAAGAAAGTGGAAATGACGCCATCTACAACGATCGTTTCTATGAACTGAGCCTTCTCATCCCTCACATAGTCACTCCCCTTGAACGTTCAATCGACAAGTACATATCGGGTTTGCCTGTGCAAATCCAAGATTCCGTCCTAAGTCGTGACCCTCAAACCCTCCATGATGCCATCACCTTAGCCGGTACCCTCACCGAAAACCACGTTAAGGCCGGGACCTTGACGCGGAAAAATTCCAAGAAGCCCAATGATAAGCCTGCAACCGAGCCCACTAAAGAACCTAAGCCCGAATCTCCCAAAACCGAGTCTTCTAAGCCCGAATCTTTCAAACACAACAACAAAAACTCTACCCACTACCGCAACAATAAAAGAAAGTCCAATTCCCAAAACTATGTCTTGACCCAATCGCAAACCCAGCCCAACAAGAATTTCTACAAGGGACCCCACCCATTATGTGATACGTGTAACTTTCACCATTCGCCTTACCTCAAGTGTCGGCAATGCACCCATTGCAATCGATTTGGTCACCTCTTTACCACATGCCGCGAACGCAATTAACTCATGATGCAACCATTTACCTCACCTCTTACCCAACCCTTACCTTATGCTCAACCGTTTACTCTGTCACCCTCAACTATGAGGCTTGCTACATTTGTGGAGACCCTACTTATTATCGCAATGCATGCCCAAGACTCGCACAAATGAACCAAATTCAATCCTACCCAACCCAAACCGCTCAATACCAAGCTTACCAAGCCCAAGTAAATCAACTTCATCCAATCCAAGCTCAACCCATCCAAGCAATTCAAGTCCAACCCATTCAACCAATTCAAGTCAACCAAACCTCGATCAACCAATCAACCTCAAGTGACCAAGCTACTCAAGGACAAGCGTGTTACATCAACGGTTCCCAAGTTTAAGCCTAACCCTTTATGAAGACATGCTACGCAAAAGACGTTTCTTTTATTTAGTTATTTTCTTTTAAATCTAATGTATTAACTTCATTAAATCTCCAGTTTTGTTATGAATGAGAATTATGGTTATTTATAATGGTATTCAATCTCTCATTTATTCCTATGTTGTCGTTTATTGCACTATTTATTATTACACAATTAATTATCATGATTTACGTGGCCTATGACCGGCTATTTACCGGGACTATGTGCATGGTGATGTGCATACTTATCTAATAGTACCGTATTTGTATAATAAATTACCTATGACCAATTTCCTACAAACGTTTTGGAAATTGGGACCATGAACATGTGTTGTACATAGTTATCTAATATGAGTCACATGTACAAATTTTATTTCGATATTTAAATACGTGGCTACCCAAACCCTCCAAACTCACCACATTCTAACGGTACTCTTACCTCATCTCATTGATTTTATAAGCTTTGTTTCAAACCTCATCTATTATTATTTTCATAAGTCATGTTATTCGTTTGTTGTGTGAACCTATTTATTATTGCGTGAATTTTATCGTCATCTTAAGTATTTTCTCTACATCGTATGTGTAAGTTACTTATATAATTTAAAATTTTTCCTCTATCTATTTATTTCATTTTGTTGTTATTACATTCGATGGTTAACTTCAACTATTTCATTATTTATTTATTTATTTTTCTTTTCCAAAGATTATTTACTAGTTATATATGGTCATTAAATTTCCCATACTTATATATTTTCATTGCTATTTTCAAATAATCCCATTTAAATATTGATTTAAAAAAAAGCTTTCTTTTACATTGTTTTCAAACCCGCACAACGGGACGAACCATGTGCATCATGCGACGATCTAAATAGTTATGAGTGCACACATAATTATCGAAATTCTCGCATGGAACTCATGATGAATACAGTTGTGTGTCATGACTCGGAACCTAGGGTGATTTTGGGTAACAGTACAAATATCGATGTGATAAGGGCATGGTGGATACGCCGCTGGTACATCCTATATATAAGTGTCCTTGTCATTTCTTCCGTTTGTAGCGTTATTCAGGTCGCTCCAAAGTCTGTGTTAAAAAAAATCTCCTGACACTTACTTTCATTCTCTATGTTATGATTTTCTATAATTTCGGGATGAAATTTTCAAAAAGTTGTGAATACTGTAACATTCATCAATTTTCGGACCCGAAAACACGACCCGTTTTAAACTTTTATTATTATTAACCGGACGTTTGTAACATTTCGGGTATTTTATCAATAAAGTTCCATATTTGTTTAGTTATTTTATTTATTTATTTCTTTTATTAATAACTATGAGAGTTGTACAAAATCAAGCCCCAAACTATCAATTTATCCAATCTTGCATCCAACACCATAGATCAAGGACCAGATGGCAAATATTTTTTCAACTTTCTTTCCCTCATCTTCTCCCTCTCCCGTCGGCAGCTATACCCCCCCCCCCCCACATTTCTTGGACCTTAATCTACGGACTAATTGACGTAATTGATCATACCATATCATTACTTACCCAACTCCGCTCCTACCGACACCCTAATTGTGGTAAACCGCAATCAATTGACAGCTAATCCAAAGCTTTAAAACCCACGGCTGTATCATCCTCCATAACACTATAAATACTAGTCCTTATTGCAATTCAATGACCCCACACCATCATCATAACAACGTCACTCTAAGCCCTAACTCATCTGCGATATACGACGCCACCCATATCAGATTTGAGTTCGAGTTTGAGCTGTGAGCCCTAGTTCGTCATTCTCTCTTAATTCACTATCGATTACGGTAATTATTATATGCATTATAATCGTTTGTTTATGCTTAATCAAAACCCTAACCTAATTTCAATCAAGATCGTGTAATTAAAGGAAATTAGGATCTAGGGTTTATATTTGAAATTGGGGATTTCGGGAGGTGTATTTAAAACAAAAAACATTTTCATATAATAACCAGGTGAGCCACTGGCCTAGTTGTCCAGTGCACTTTCTGTTAAGATCAAACCGGCCAGGGGCGCGGGTTTGAATCCCCCAGGCCCGGTTTTTGGTTTTTATTTCTTTAAAAATCATTTTTTACAAGGTTTGGTTACTACTATACATATACATCATTATTTCAACTTGTTCTAATAAACTGGATCTCGGTTATTGCCTTTTTTTATTTACAACTCATAACTTTTTATAAACCTCCTTTTATATAAACCTATTACAATAATAAAAATCTTTTACCATTTCTCGCTTAACGAACCAAAATTATCATAGATGTCCAAATAAAATTTCTTTTAACCTTTGTCGTTGATATACATAGGTATATGTATAACATTTCATTTATTTTAACAATAATTAATATTTATTTTATTCATAAAAAATTAAATGAGAATAAATAATAGCAATGTAGTAATAGCCATAATAATAATAATAATAATAATAACAACAACAACATTAATAGTATAGTTTAAACCCTAAATGACTCCAAAATCCTTTTAAACCGATTTGTAATTGTTATGTAGTGTCATTTTTTATATTATTGGTTATACCCTATAATTTATATTATTTATGATAACTAAACTAATAACAACTTTTGTTTTTATCAAAGAATGCACTTAAACCATATCAATTCCCAAATCCGTCATATGCCTTGTTATTATTTCACTAATCTTATTTAGTTAATATTAATATTAACTAGGAACTTTTGTTGACGTAACCCGAGGAGCTCACCACTTTTATCTTAAACTTTCTCTTATCGCCATCTCATTCTCATCAATTCCACACTCTAAGGTGAGTTTACATATCCATCTTTTTCATCTTTTAAACTTTAGGGGTGGCATGTATACCCTATTTACATTAGACATTTTTATTTCCACATCTATTCAAAACACAATTCTATATATGTTTATTTGTGATTATTGCATGCTCTATAATAATGTTCTATGTGCTTAATTGTTTATTTTATGTTTGGTGGTTGGTATCTCAACCTCATCTATCCTCATCTAGTATGATCGTACATTTACCCAAGTACTTTGATTTCGTATCAATAAGAACGGGCCCACATCTATTTAGTTTGTTTACATTTTCATAAGAATTGTAATACTCATCATTTACATATGAATTGTGATTTATCTATATATATATCAACTAAAACTTATCTACTCTTACCAACATTCGTCTTGACAAACTCTATTTTTATACATGCTACAAGTACAAGTTACTTACATTGATCAAGATTGAATATATTAGTTTTTCCCTTAGGATATTTATCCAAACAATAAATACGACGTAATTGTTTTGATTATTATAACTGTGCACTTGTTTCGATATTAATGAATTAAATAGTTATTGTCACTTTAACTAGTGTCTTTTGAGCTATTGTCCAATCAATACGTTACGCCCCGACATGTTCCGCCTTTGTTTCACACTTGTGGATCGCGACCCGTCCTTTTCGGTACCTTAAAACACCCTTTTATGGCTAAAAACGACTTAAAACGAACTTCAGGGACCAAAATCGCCAAATAACCAAAGTTGAAGACCAACCCACCCTTTTGGTGCGCGACGCCACGCGGCCACAAAGGTGAGGGTGGTCACGGGGCGGGGTCACCTCTCTGCGGATGCACAACTCATTTTTTGTTTGTTTTGTGCATTGTTTAACCATTTAAACCAATGAGATGCATGCTTTACTTGAAAGCAATATTATACCCAAACCCTTACTATTTCCCTATAGAAACAAGACCAATACCCATCTTTGGTTGCTCATTCACCTCAAATACTCTCCCCATATAAGTTTTAATCACATCTTTCAAACTCTTGATAGTTTGACTTCTCAAGGTCAAACTAATGCTAATCTTTGTTTCTAATTAATTATTGTTAACTAAAGCTTGTTATTATATCTTGTTTAAAACATACTTCCCTTGTTTCCTTGGCTTTCACTTCTCCGGCCATGTCGGTTTAGGTGTATTATGGAGGACTACTATAGTCCTTGTTAAACACTTTAATTTATGTAAGCTTACTATTGTTGTTTAGTTTCTAATTACTTTAGTTTTCAAATCATTTTAGTGAGTTTTATGGTATTGAGTATGTGGCAACCATCCACGGTTTCATTCTGTTCAAGGACCGAACCAAAACTGAACTTTCTTTTAAATACTTTATTATTAACATGTTGTATGTAAGACATGAGTATAATCATTTCTAAGTTTATTTTAATAGTTCAATGGTATTGGGTATGTGGCAACCATCCTCGTTCTCATACCGAGTCAAGGACCGAACTGAAACCAAACTCTTGTTTAACTTTTTATTTAATTGTTTTAAAACAAGTTGTATTTAAGATTTAAGTGTTTAAGTTCTTTTACTTACATTTTTGTATTTGTTATTATAATATGGATTTGTTGGATCCAAACTTGGTCACATACCAACTCTCGAACCAACCAAACCAAACAAACCGAACTAAACCGACTTCACTCGCTTAAAACACACTAGTTGTGTTACGGGCCATCGAATCTCACAATTTTTTGTAAGATCTTTTACAAACTAATTATAAATGCTTTCTTAAAGTACTTGGTATGTCGGATCTAACTTGATCTTATAACAAGCTTGGACCAAAAAAACCAAACACTCGCTTAACATTGGTGTTTGGAGTTTCTCATTAATAGAACTTCTAACATTAGTTAAGTTTTTATTTTAAATAAATTAATCTCATGATATATATCACTTTGGAATGTCGAGTTCGGACTTGACAATTTATCAAGACCCGAACCGACTAGACCGAACACTCGTTAAAATTCCGTTTTGGTATTTATCTATCAAGGGGCCGTGCACTATTGCAATAAACCTTCCCTACATATTTACTTAACAAAGGTTAAGTAAAACTAATGAATAGAATACCGAGACCCGATTTCGTGTAAACTTACTTTTCAAAAACCATTACTTTAATTTCCTATGTATTTACACTTTAACCCTCAAACTTTAATTATTTATCTTACTTGTCATGTTATTTTACTTTAAAGCTTTTAAGACCATATACTAACTCAAGACCCTCTCAATCTAGGTCTTGCTCGTTGAACTTACCTTTCCGTTTTACCGCAAACTAACCCTTCAAGTTTGTAGGTTCCCAGCCGGATCTACATGTGACATCTGCCCGATCCGACCCGACCCAGGTACCCGTTTTCGAATCCGATTCTTTTTATGATTTAAAATTTGATTATTAATCTTTGTAAATTTAACATTAAATAAATTATATATATATATATATATATTTTTATATTACTTAATAATAATAATAATAGTATTAATTTCTTCCCGCCTCCCTCTTTCTCTTTCTTGTCGCCGTCCCGCCTCTTTCTCTTTCTTGTCGCCGTCCCGCCTCTTTCTCTCTTGTCGCCATCTCGCCCTTGTTGCCGTCCCGCCCCTCTGCTTAACCCTTACGCCTTGAACCCCCTTTTTCTCTTAACTCTTTGCTTGTCCTTTGGTTCTTCCCGCCTAAGGATGTCTGCGCAGCTCCACGCACCAGACTCCTTACAAGGAAGCCTGCGTGAAGACCAGTTGTTCCTGCGATACGCGAGGCGAACTGTTCTCGCAGCGCGCTAAGAATGGTAGTTCTTCCCGCGGCGCGTTAAGAATGGTAGTTCTTCCCGCGGCGCGCTAAGGATTATAGTTCTTCCCGCGGCGCACTAAGAATTATAATTCTTCCCGCGACGCGCTAAGGATTGTTCTCTGTCTGCCTTCGCCCTCGCGCTCGAGTCTTCTCGCGCTAGACCTTAAGTCTTTTCTTCTGTTTAGGTCAGCCTGTATTCTTTTGTGATATCTTATCTTTTGTCTGAATAGTCACTTTCGGCGATGCATGCGCACCAACCCCATTGGTTGGCAGAAAAAGTGACTGACATAATCTTTTGAAATCTTCTTTTGCATGCCTTGACCAGTACCTTTATCTGACTCCTCCCATGCTTTATTCTGTAACCTGTCAGCCCTTTTTCCTGTTCCCCTGCTGCCACATCTTTTGGTATCTTTTGCTTTTGTTTTCTTATGCTTTTTAATATCTTTTGCTTGATTTGATGAGATCTTTTCCTCTTTTTAAGGGATTGTATTCCCTAGGGTTTCCCTATATATAATACTATTTTCTTGTTATTTAGCACTACACACACCAACACTTAAACTCTCATCTGCTCTCTTCTCCTTGCCCTCTGCCGTTGTTCCTCAGCCGCCTCTTCTCTCTGCCTTCGTCTTTTCCCTTGTCCTGCCCAGATTTCTGGTAATATATAATATATAATAATTTGTTAAAGATACATATTGCTATGCTAACATATATTCAAGACATAAAACAAATCATTAAACCAATAAACTCTTATTTATAGGTTAACTTTTGCTTGTTTAAAAGTTGGTTCTTGCTTTAGCTTTCTACGCACCGTTTACATGTGAGTAATCTCGTACCTAATCCCTTTTTATTTTTAATGTTTTGGGATGTTCATGTGTTCGTACAAACTTGAGTCTTAAACTTGTTTATTAACTTTTGTCGCGCAAAACCCCATGTGTTATGGACGTAGACTTGGCTGTTTATTTGTATGTGTGGATCATTAACCGTCTTGTCGGCCTATTCCGCAGTTTTCATGGATCCATTAGATGAACACGGGAGAACTATCGTTTATGATTTCTCTTTTGTTTACACTTGCACAGTTTTCTTGTTTTTGTGCTTAATTGGGAGCACGGATTGAACTATGAGCTATGATCTAAGGCTTGATCACAATCTGATTACACCCTTGTTGAACACCAGTTATACACATGATGCGCGCAGATATTGTTATCTATTTATATGTATTAAACTTGATTTCTCACCGACACGCAAGTGTTGACGTTTTATTTTAACACATGTTCAGGTTTGCTGTAGCTGTTTCTGGAAGCTTGAGGACACATAGGATGTTTTCTTTTCTTTTGGACCTAGTTTAAAATGTAACAAGACAAGTTTATGTTATTTGAATATTTTGACTTATGTTATGATTTATGTTACTTTACAAATTGTGTTGCGCGTGCGCGATAAATGTATTTATTAAATATTGACACCCAAATAGTGTCACGAGTAATGAAACAATACGTGGCGCCCCGATGTATAATCCGCCATCGGTCGGGGTGTTACAGATTGGTATCAGAGCTCCGTGACTTTAGGATAGGTGGTTAGACGTAACGACCTAGAATACCTAAGAGTCCCTTTTCGCGCATGAGAAATATCTCATGTTTGCGCGCTAATTGTTCTTTACTCGATATTTATAAAATATTGCACTTGATTTCATGTTTTATTCGCGATCTTTCGATTTTTATTAAATTTCAATTTATTTCTCTACTTACATATTCGTTTGTTGTGGGGATTGAAAATCCGAAAAGTCATGGTGGTACATGAATAGTTGATTTTCAATTACCATTAACTTTATGTTTTAAATTGAAGATTTGAAAAGTCATGGTGATACATGAATTGTCAATCTCCAATATTCATTTACTCGATGTTTTAAATTGAAGATTTGAAAAGTCATGGTGATACATGAATTGTCAATCTCCAATATTCGTTTACTCGATAATTTAAATTGAAGATTTGAAAAGTCATGGTGATACATGAATTGTCAAATCTCCAACATTCATTTACTCGATATTTTAAACTGGGAATTCGGAAAGTCATGGTGATACATGAATTGTCGATTTTCAATTCGAATTCATTACCTGTATTAAGTTTGCATTTTACTTCAAATTTGATAGCATTTAACTCCGCGAAACAAGCTTTGCGACGATGTACTTTGCGATAAAACGATTTCCCATACCAAGATGTTAACAAAAACTAAAACTTTGATAGAATGCCTCCACTATCTCGCCGTCATCAGAGGAGAGAAGCCGCGCGCAGACGTAGGCAGCAACGTTCCCAGGAAATGGCCGCCGCAATAGCCCAAGCCTTAAACCAAACTAATACCAACCCCTCCGGATACAATATTAAATCCTTTAATGCGGGTAACCCTCCGAAATTCACAGGGCTTGAAGGAGCCACCGTAATGCTCCAATGGCTCGAGAAAATTGAAAACACTTTCCTCCATACCCAATGCCCTCCAGACAAACGAACCTTATATGCCTCTAGTGTCCTAGAATCAAGGGCGCTTACTTGGTGGAACGGAGTAGCTCACGCGCGTGGCGCAGAGGCTGATTCTAGCATGCTCTGGGAGGAATTCAAGGAAATCTTGACGCGAGAATTCTGCCCTCCCAACGAAGTAAAGCGCCTGGAGGAAGAGTTTTGGAACCTGAAACAGTACAGTGGCGAAGCGCGCGAGTACGCGACGCGCTTCCATGAATTAAGCTTGCTTGTCCCGCACCTAGTTACCCCTTCCCGCCGAGCCATCGAAAAGTTTCTTGGGGGTCTCCCCATGGAAATTCAAGATTCTGTATGGGCCAGGAACCCAGCAACCCTCTCTGACGCCATCGAGTTGGCCGCTGTGCTCAGCGACAACCATGTCAGGGCAGGAACCCTGTTCCTGCCGGGAGCCGAAAAGACCAAACCCACCAAGACTGTCCCAGAACCAACAGAAACCAAGCCAGAACCCTCAAACCGTAACAACCTCAAGCGCAGGCACAAAGCATACGCGCTTACCAACCCGCTCATTGCCCAGCAACCCGCCTACCAACCCCTAGTACACGCTCCTAACCCACTGTCAACCTACCCCACACCCCCTGTAGTCCATAACTATGCCTTAACCAATCCCGCACTCCCTGCCCCGCCAACTAAGAAACCCTACACAGGAAACCAACCCTTTTGCCCAACCTGTAGACTTCACCATCCAACTCAAGTCCCGTGTCGATTTTGTCACCGATGTGGCCGCGCTGGTCACAATGCGGAAAACTGTAGAGTCCTTCCCTCCAACCCAATTGCGCAAACACCACCAACCAACCTGCAGAACCCACAACCAACATATCCTAATCCACGACCCAGGTCGTGCTACAACTGCGGTGATCCCAGTCATTTCCGGAACGCGTGCCCGAGACTGCAAGTTCAGATTACGCAAGCGAACCCAGTTAACCAAATTTCGAACCAAGTGATGCGCGGACGAGCTGTTAATATAACCGCGCACCAAGCGCAAGCGAATAATGACGTGGTTAATGGTACATTTTTACTTAACGGACAATATGCATCTATACTTTTTGATACTGGCGCCGATAGAAGTTTTATTTCTCGCGCATTTGAGCAGAAACTTGCGCGACCGCGCATAAACTTAAGCGAAAACTTTTCAGTTGAATTGGCTAATGGTGAAACTATTTTAATAAACTCCGTAATCAAAGATTGCACGCTTAACCTTAACGAAAACGATTTTCTAATCGACCTCATTCCTATGCCGCTTGGAAGCTTTGATGTTGTTATCGGTATGGACTGGCTCTCGCAAAATCGCGCCGAAGTTATTTGCGCCAAAAAGATGATTCGCATTCCCCGAGAAAATGGTGATCTGCATATCTACGGCGAGAAACCATCTAACGGTCTTAAACTTATGTCATGCACTGAAGCCCGAAGACTTTTGCGGAAGAAATGTGTCGCATTCTTAGCCCATGTGGTCAAACCCGATGAAGGAAAGAAGAAACTTCGCGAAATCCCTATCGTGCGTGACTTCCCTGAAGTCTTTCCCGATGATCTTTCTGGTTTACCTCCTGCTCGGGAAGTCGAGTTTCGTATTGATCTTGTCCCTGGTGCTTCCCCCGTAGCCAAATCTCCTTATCGACTTGCACCCGCTGAAATGCAAGAATTAGCAAGTCAACTCCAAGAGTTGACCGCTAAAGGATTCATTCGCCCTAGCTCTTCGCCCTGGGGTGCTCCGGTGTTGTTCGTTAAAAAGAAAGACGGATTGTTTCGCATGTGTATCGATTACCGCGAGCTGAACAAGCTCACCATTAAGAACCGGTATCCCTTACCGCGTATTGACGACCTCTTTGATCAACTCCAAGGTGCCTCTTGTTTCTCCAAGATCGATCTCCGTTCTGGCTATCACCAGTTGCGTATCCGCGAAGAGGACGTTCCCAAGACTGCTTTTCGAACCCGCTACGGTCATTTTGAATTCTTGGTCATGCCCTTCGGTTTAACCAACGCACCCGCTGTTTTCATGGATCTAATGAATCGGGTGTGTAGGCCTTTCTTGGATAAATTCGTGATCGTGTTCATCGTTGATGTTCTGGTGTATTCTAAAACCAAGGCCGAGCATGAGCAACATCTTCGGTTGGTGTTGCAAAAGCTTCGAACCGAGCAACTCTTTGCCAAACTCTCCAAGTGTGAATTTTGGTCGGATGAAGTACAGTTTCTTGGTCATGTTGTAAACAAGATGGGTATTCATGTCGACCCATCCAAGATTGAAGCAATCAAGAACTGGATTACGCCATCCATTCCTACCGAAATCCGTTCCTTTCTGGGCTTAGCTGGTTACTACCGGCGATTTATTTCGAACTTCTCAAAGATCGCTTTGCCTTTAACAGCTTTAACGCACAAAGGCGAACCGTATATTTGGGGCTCGAAGTAAGAAGAAGCCTTCCAAACGCTCAAGCGATTGTTGTGCGAAGCTCCTGTTCTAGCTTTACCAGAGGGTAATGATGATTTTGTCGTGTATTGTGATGCCTCCAACCAAGGTCTCGGTTGTGTACTTATGCAACGAGGCAAGGTTATCGCTTACGCGTCAAGGTAACTCAAGATTCACGAAAAGAATTATACGACTCACGACCTCGAACTTGGTGCAGTTGTATTTGCTTTAAAAATCTGGAGACACTACCTTTATGGGACTAAGTGTATCATTTACACCGACCATAAAAGCCTTCAGCACATTTTCGATCAAAAGGAACTTAACATGAGACAACGTCGATGGAACGAACTCATCAGCGATTATGATTGTGAGATCCGATATCACCCTGAAAAGGCTAATGTGGTAGCCGATGCGCTCAGCCGCAAACCCAGTCAACTCAACTGTATCTTGCCGCGCACGCAGCTTCACTTCGCGCCGATTCAAAGCAATCTTGAATCATGCATTCGTGACGCGCAGCGCGCATCCATCAGCAATGGCAACCTTCGCGCCGAGTTAGCGTGTGGCGCGGAAGCGCATTTTGTCCCTAATCTGAGTGGAATTCTCTGCTATCTCAATCGCATCTGGATTCCCAATGATGAGAATCTTCGCTCTGTCATACTGAATGAAGCGCACAAATCTCGGTATTCCGTTTATCCTGGTGCTGACAAAATGTACAAAGATTTGCGCCTTTCTTATTGGTGGCCTGGTATGAAAAAGGATATTGCTGTGTTCGTTGCTAAATGCCTAACTTGTTCTAAGGTAAAAGCTGAACATCAACGCCCATCTGGTTTGCTCGAACAACCTGAAATTCCTATGTGGAAATGGGAAGGTATAGCAATGGACTTTATCACCAAGTTACCCTTGACCGCAAGCAAACATGATAGCATTTGGGTAATAGTGGATCGATTGACCAAGTCTGCCCACTTTCTGCCCATTCGTGAAACCTACCGTGTTGAACAACTTGCGCATCTTTATGTCAAAGAAATTGTCTGCCGTCATGGTACTCCTTTGAGCATCATATCCGATCGCGATGGCCGTTTTATATCTCGCTTTTGGAATCTCTCCAATCTGCGATAGGAACTCGTTTGGACATGAGTACTGCATATCATCCTCAGACTGACGGACAGTCTGAGCGAACCATCCAAACCCTTGAGGATATGCTTCGATCTTGTGTTCTTGATTTTGGAGGTAATTGGGATTCGCACCTACCTCTGATCGAGTTCTCTTATAATAACAGCTATCATTCCAGCATCGGTATGGCCCCATTTGAAGCACTTTACGGTCGAAAGTGCCGCTCGCCGATTTGTTGGAGCGAAGTGGGTGAAGTTCAAATCACAGGACCCGAACTAGTTCAAGAGACAACCGATAAAATCGCCAAGATCCGTGATCATCTGCTGACAGCCAGAAGCCGACAGAAGAGTTACGCAGATCGCAGGCGGAAGCCTCTCGAATTTCTAGTTGGTGATCTTGTTCTCCTCAAAGTATCTCCCTGGAAGGGTGTTGTTCGCTTTGGGAAGAAAGGTAAGCTTGCACCTCGTTATGTTGGACCGTTCAAGATTCTTGCGAGGGTGGGAAAAGTTGCCTACAAACTGGACCTACCGCCCGCGCTCAGCAATGTGCATCCAACGTTCCATGTATCCAATCTCAAGAAATGTTTAGCTGACGAGAACCTTCACATACCACTTGATGAAGTTCAAGTTGATGAGTCTATGCATTTCGTTGAGAAGCCTGTTGAGATTATGGATCGCGAGGTAAAGCAAACCAAGCGCAGTCGCATCCCTATTGTCAAAGTTCGTTGGCAGTCCAAGCGCGGAGCCGAGTTCACTTGGGAAAGGGAAGATCAGATGAAGATCAAGTACCCGCACCTTTTCTCTGCGCAACCTACTTCGAGATAAATTTCGGGACGAAATTTCTTAAAGTAGGGGAGACTGTGACATCTGCCCGATCCGACTCGACCCAGGTACCCGTTTTCGAATCCGATTCTTTTTATGATTTAAAATTTGATTATTAATCTTTGTAAATTTAACATTAAATAAATTATATATATATACATATATATATTTTTATATTACTTAATAATAATAATAATAATAGTATTAATTTCTTCCCGCCTCCCTCTTTCTCTTTCTTGTCGCCGTCCCGCCTCTTTCTCTCTTGTCGCCATCTCGCCCTTGTTGCCGTCCCGCCCCTCTGCTTAACCCTTACGCCTTGAACCCCCTTTTTCTCTTAACTCTTTGCTTGTCCTTTGGTTCTTCCCGCCTAAGGATGTCTGCGCAGCTCCACGCGCCAGACTCCTTACAAGGAAGCCTGCGTGAAGACCAGTTGTTCCTGCGATACGCGAGGCGAACTGTTCTCGCAGCGCGCTAAGAATGGTAGTTCTTCCCGCGGCGCGCTAAGGATTATAGTTCTTCCCGCGGCGCACTAAGAATTATAATTCTTCTCGCGACGCGCTAAGGATTGTTCTCTGTCTGCCTTCGCCCTCGCGCTCGAGTCATCTCGCGCTAGACCTTAAGTCTTTTCTTCTGTTTAGGTCAGCCTGTATTCTTTTGTGATATCTTATCTTCTGTCTGAATAGTCACTTTCGGCGATGCATGCGCACCAACCCCATTGGTTGGCAGAAAAAGTGACTGACATAATCTTTTGAAATCTTCTTTTGCATGCCTTGACCAGTACCTTTATCTGACTCCTCCCATGCTTTATTCTGTAACCTGTCAGCCCTTTTTCCTGTTCCCCTGCTGCCACATCTTTTGGTATCTTTTGCTTTTTGTTGGTTCATGTATGTCAGTAGTTCATAGTCTAACGTTTGTAATCGAGTCTGTAATGTAATTATGTTTTTGATTATGTTTATGTTTATGTAACGAGCGAAGTTGTCAACAAGTTCGCTTAGGCGAACTTGGTGAACAAGCGAAGTTGTTAACAAGTTCGCTCAGGCGAACTTGTTGAACAAGCGAAGTTATGGACAACTTCGCCTGAGGCGAAGTTGTCATGTTTATATAAATGGTTCACTGTAACAGTTTGAGAGGACTCAAGAGTTCGTGAGTTCGAGTGAGCGAGTTTCGTGAGGTTAGTTACAGTTGAGTGTTTGCTAGTCAGAGTCTGTAATAGTGACCGCGTGTCACGTGTTCGTGTTATCAATATAACGTGTTTCGGTTATTGCTCGTGTGTTTGATTTATACGTATTCTACGCTCGTATCTAACTACGCAGGGATTCCGCACCTGCGCAGATAGCGACATCCCGTGTACGATCCGTCCAGGAGCCTACAATTGGTATCAGAGCCATCGGCTCGATTGTGAGGTTCGGGATTTCACGCGGGTGTAGAAAACGTCTCGTTTGACCTATTCACGGGACGAGTTTTTGTTCGTATTGAGTTCTAATCACTATATACAGTCATTTTCAAGCCTTTACAACGACCGGACTCTGCAGAATCGTCGACATCAGATCTGAATATTTTCAGTGTTCATCGGGCGAAGTTACTGTTCTTCAGGCGAAGTTGCCGTCACTGAAAGTAGGGTTTCGGCGAAGATATAAGGTTAAGCGAAGTTATTCACAACTTCGCCTGCCTCATAAGTTCGCCCAAGCGAAGTTATCCTCAACTTCGCTTACCTGCTAAGTTCGCTTGCCTTAAGCGAAGTTATTCTCAACTTCGCCGAGTCACACGAATTTAAGAATTTTTCCGGCGAAGTTAACACTTAAGCGAAGTTATTCTTAACTTCGCCTTTAGTACTGTTTGGACAAATTTTTGAATTTTTCGGGTTTTTGAGAAGATGTCGCAAATTAACATCTCTGAATTGGTGAAAATGGAAGTCGAAGCGGGGTCAGCCACTAAGGCCCCAAGGCTGTTAAAAGGAACTGACTTTGTGGCATGGAAGGATAGATTCATTCAATATATTAAATACCAGGATGCAAAGATGTGGGTGTGCATCCAGGATGGATATATCCCACCGACCATGGTGTACAAAGGTCGTGATGTGGTTAAGAAGTACAGTAAGATGGATGAAGAGGAGAAGAAGATGTACGAAGCCGAAAGCAAGGCTCACGCAGCTATCACTATGGCTCTTCCACAGGAGATCCTTCATACTTTCAGAAAGTATACATCGGCTCGAGAGCTTTGGGATGCTCTTGAAAATAGATTCGAAGGGAACGTAGGCATTCGTGCCTCGAAGATTAAACTGTTGAAGACTCAGTTCTCTGTCTTCAAATATTTGAAGAACGAATCTCTGGATGATATTATCACTCGTAATTATCATCTAATGACAGAGCTAAACAACTATTCGATTGCTTACAGAGAAGAGGAGATAGTTGAAAAGCTTCTCGATGCTCTCCCACCGAAGTGGGAAATGTACACAGTTCTGATGAGGGAAGACAGAGACTTTCCTAATTGTGATTTGGAGACTGCAGTTAACAAGCTCAGAACCTTTGAGCTTAATATGGTACGTAAAGAGACACCAACAGATCAGATTCAAGACCCTGGTATGTATGGTGCCAAACTTAAGTCAGGCTCAAGTTCGAAGCCTGAATCTGCTGCTTACTACTCCAAAGGAGAGTCAGGTTCTGACTCTTCTCATGAAGGAAACGTTTCAGTAAACATGAATGGTGATGTTTGCTTCGTTGCTGGAGGTTCAAGTGCTACAAAACCTCAAACATCCAACAGTAGTTTCTCACCCAGTGCCTCAAGCAATAACTATTCCAAGATGCCAATGAGTGTCAAATCTGCTGAAGAGCAGTTTGCAGTCTATGCATCTTTTATTGCTTCATATGAGAACTACATACAAGGGAAGATTGTGGACCCTGCTGTTTTGGATGAGGATTATGACCAGATCGATGCTGATGATCTGGAGGAGATGGATTTGCAATGGCAAATGGCCATGATAGTGAGGCGAGTCAAGAGTTTCATGAATAAGACGGGGAGAAAGTTTGTTGGTGGTAGGCCCGGATTCGACAAGTCTAAAGTGAGGTGCTATAACTGTCAACAGTATGGGCACTTTGCTAAAGAATGCAGAAACGAGAGAGTTGAACGGGGTCAAGGCCGGTCTGCACAGCCTACTGGGATTAGTAAAGAAGTCAATGCTATGTTGTCTAGAGAAGCCGGTGAATACAACTGGAACCTGCATGCGAACGAAACTGGTGAGCAGGCGAATATGGCTAAGGTAGAAAATGAAGATTGTGAGAAGATGACTGGAGAGGAGAAAGCTACTGGTGAGGAGAAAGCTTTCATGGCAGATAACGATGGTCAACCCACCGAGGTAAGTCCTAAACCTGTTTGTACAAAATGTGAAAATTTGTCTGAGCAACTTGCGACCATAACTGATCAGTATGTTCGTTTAGATGCTGAATTTAAAAACCTTAAAGAAGATCATCATTTTACTAAGGCAAGAGAAAACAGTTATAAAGTTAAAATAAAAGCATGTGAAAAAGATGTCAAAAGCTTAAAAACTAAACTTGCTGAAAAAATTGATGTAATTGACCTAAGTTATGAGGTATTAGAAGAAAAAACTAAACTTATTGCTGAACGTGAAAAGCAGATTGCTGACCACCAGGTGAAAGTGGTGGAACTGAACCGAAAACTCGAGCAGTTCCGAAATTCCTCAGCTATTCTTGATCACCTTGTCAGTGATCAAGGTACCTCTCCAAAGAGAGGAGGAATTGGTTATCACGAGGTTCCACCACCGTATAACCATAATTACACTTTTAACCCTAGTGTACAGAAATCTGTGGATTTTGAAGTTCCTCAGACAGTTCCAATCAAGGTTACATGTAAAGAACCAACTGTTAGTAATGGCAAAACGAGTTCGCCTGTTTCTAGTGTAAATATTTCTGTTACAAGTCCAGTCTCATCGGATTCGGATAAGTTGTCCGAATCAGGTAAGACGAAAGAGAAGGTGGTGTTACCCACTGGTGGAGATAAAGATAAAACTTCTAAAAAGAGTACTCCACTCAACCCGTATGTCCCACCTTATGTGAGACGAACGGCTGGTAACACTGCCTCTACATCCAAACCAACATTTGAAAAGAAAATGGAGTATAGATGTTGTTTTAGATGTAATAAATTAGGACATCTTGTTGCAGATTGCCCTCTGACGCCAAAATACAGAGGTGTGAGGCCAAATAAAACTGAGAATAAGCATCAGTTTGATACTGCTAAAAATGAAAACTTTTCAAAATGCCAAAATGTAACTAATTCAAGTTTTCATAAAAACAAACCTCAGTTTTTCAACCAAACCACAAGATATAACACTTTCAATTCACATAGGTTTGGAAGGCATCACACTCAATCTTCAAAGAGATTTCCTAACAGGACTTACAGGAATTATCCTGATGCTAACTTTGGAAAGCCAGGGTACGGGACGTATCGATCCAAGACCAATTGGTCTTGGGTCCCAAGATTCTAATTCTCTGTTTTATTGTGCAGGAACAGTTGAACAGGGCTGCCCACAGTCTTTGGATTGTAGATAGCGGCTGTTCCCGGCACATGACGGGCAACAAACACTTGTTGCAAGACTTAAAACCTGTTCAGGGAGCGAGAGTTAGTTTTGCTGGTGAAAGCGGAGGAATGATTACTGGTAGAGGTACAGTGTCAAATGGAAGGATGACACTTGAGAATGTGAATTTTGTGGAGGAATTGAAGCACAATCTGCTGAGTGTGTCGCAGATTTGTGATAAAGATTACACTGTCCACTTCACGAAGAATGAAGCGATCGTGTTGAAGCCTGGTTTCCAGATACCAGACGAGTGGATAGTAATGAAAGCTCCACGTGAAACAAATACATATGTGATGGATATGAGGTCTACTGAAATGGCCACGGGAGAATCTTGTTTAATGACGAAAGCAAGCGAAACAGAATCTGAATTGTGGCACAGGAGAATGGGGCACATTCATCTTCGGAAGATGAACTTCATTGTCAAGAATGGGCTTGTGATGGGCGTTCCCTTAAAAAGTTTTAACTTTGAAGACAAATGTATAGCATGCAAGAAGGGAAAGCAACACAAGAAATCCCATCTCACCAAGAAGGTCAACTCTATTGCCGGTACTCTAGAACTACTTCACATGGATCTCTTCGGTCCCGTGAATGTAAAAAGTCTAGGAGGTACTTCTTACTGCTTGGTGATCACTGATGACTACTCGCGATATTCGTGGGTATATTTTCTGAAATCAAAAGATGAGACGGCTCAAATGGTGAAGAATCTAATTATAAAAGTTGAGAACGTCATGAGTAAATCAGTTAAATACATCAGAAGTGACAATGGAACAGAGTTCAAGAACTTTGAAATGGAAATCTTCTGTCTTCAGAAAGGAATTGAACATCAATACAGCGCTCCGTATACTCCGCAACAGAATGGAGTGGCTGAAAGGAAGAACCGAACTTTAATTGAAGGAGCCAGAACTATGCTGGCAGATTCAAAACTTCCTGTGATATTCTGGGCTGAAGCAGTTGCTACAGCCTGCTATGTTCTGAATAGGGTGTTAACCGTTAAGAGACTTGGAAAAACATGTTACGAGCTTATGCATGGAAGGAAGCCCAACTTGAGCGGTCTTGAACCATTCGGGTCTCCTTGTTCGATTTTGAAGACTAATTCGAAATTTGGTGAAGTAGCCGATGAAGGAATCTTAGTCGGTTATGTTGTTGGGACTCCCAACAGACGGGTCTTCAATACGTCGACTTGCAAGGTGGAGGTGGTGTGTAACACCGACATTACTAGTTACCAATCGCCAAAACCAAGCAATGGACCTGCTGAGCTTTTCGACTATGTTAAGCTGTTTAAGTCATTTAACATCCCTAATTTGGAAATTTCTGAAGAAGAAGAAAGAATTGCGTCGAAGATGATACTTGATGAGGAAGAGAACCTATTGCAACGACAGCTTATTGAGAAAAGTCAACCTTCCACATCAAACACTATTGATACCCCTACTGCCTTACCTGAAGATGAGTTTATCAATCCTTTTCACTCTCAGCCAGAAACAACCATTGATGAGATCTCTTCAAATTTGGAAGATAATTTGCATGTCGGTGCTGTTCCGACCACGAGTATTCACAAAGATCACCCATTGGAGAATATTATAGGTGATGTGTCCTCCAGTGTACAAACCAGAAGTAGCTTGAATGGGCACACCTGTGTTTATACAAGCATTAAAGAATCGGGTATAATGAACGAATGTTTGTACTCCTGCTTTATTAGCCAGATTGAACCGAAAAATTATCAAATGGCTCTTAAGGACAGCTCGTGGGTCGAGGCCATGCAAGAAGAGTTGGCTCAATTCGAGAAGATGGAAGTCTGGACTTTGGTTGAAAAACCAAGGAATGTGCATGCTATAGGCACAAAATGGGTGTTTAAGTGCAAGAGGGATGAAAAGGGGATTATCATTAGAAACAAGGCAAGGCTGGTTGTTAAAGGTTTTAATCAGCAAGAGGGTATTGATTACAATGAGGTGTTCGCTCCTGTCGCCCGGTTGGAAGCGATAAGATTGTTTTTGGCGTTTGCTGCATTTAAAAAGATGAAAGTATTTCAGTTGGACGTGAAGAGTGCGTTCCTAAATGGGAAAGTGGATGAGGTTGTGTATGTTGAGCAACCTCCGGGTTTTCCTGACCCAGACTTTCTTGATCACGTATACAAGTTGAGCAAGGCGCTGTATGGATTACATCAGGCACCTCGTTCCTGGTATTCAACGTTATCGGACTACTTGCTAGAGAATGGTTTTGAAAGGGGTTTGATCGACAGTACTTTGTTTGTGAAGAGAGAAGGAAGCGACTTCCTACTAGTTCAAGTCTACGTGGATGACATCATATTTGCTGCATCAAGAGTCTCCATGTGTCAAGATTTTGAGAATGTCATGAAGAAAAGGTTCGAAATGAGTGCTATGGGTGAACTAACTTTCTTTCTAGGATTGCAGGTTGATCAGAAGAAGGACGGGATGTTCATTCATCAGACGAAGTACGTTCATGATGTGCTCAAGCGATTCAAGATGGAGGACAGTTCTCCATATGACACTCCAATCTGCGTCAATCACAAATTGGGCGCTGAATTAGATGGTGACGCAGATGTGGACCCAACTCTGTATCGGGCGATAATAGGTTCATTAATGTATTTAACTGCTTCTAGGCCTGATATAATGTTTGCTGTTTGTCTTTGTGCACGTTTTCAGGCAAATCCGAAAGAATCACATCTGAAAGGTGCAAAGAGGATACTACGGTATCTCAAGGGCAAGCCGAAGCTAGGGTTGTGGTACCCGAAGGGAGGAGACGTGGAACTGGTTGCTTATACTGATTCTGATTATGGAGGGTGCAATCAGAGTCGGAAGTCGACAACAGGAGGATGTCAGTTTCTCGGTGGAAGATTAGTTTCCTGGCAGTGCAAGAAACAGACGTCAGTTGCAATCTCAACATGTGAAGCTGAATATATGGCAGCATCCAACTGCTGTTCACAGGTTTTGTGGATTCAGCAACAATTGCGCGACTATGGTCTGAATTTCTTACTCACTCCTATTTTAATTGATAACACTGCTGCCATCTCAGTAATTAACAATCCCGTGAAGCATAGTAAAACTAAACATATTGACATTCGTCATCACTTCATACGGGATTGTGCTGAGAAGAAACTGATTAAGATCGAAAAAGTTGATACGCTCGAAAATTTCGCTGATTTATTTACAAAAGCGTTTGATAAATCCAGATTTCAAAACCTAATTGAGCTGAACGGGATGATCAATCCCGAGTAACCATATTTTTGTGTTTATTTAAAAGAAAAAAAAAAAAAAAAAAAAAAAAAAAACGTCACTATTGCTTAAAATTAGTCGGTTACCTCAGTTTGATGGACATATCCACGGATATGTTTTGGTCCTCGTTTCTACTTAGAAAATGAGGGTCGCCATTAACCAAATGACTGAAAGTGACCGGGGCAGTTATGATGTGTTTTCTTTCTGTCGCTGAAAATTAGTCGGTCATACATAGGTAGAAGGACACATACTTGTATGTGGTCGGTCCAGTTGATCCATTGGATCTTCAGGATTGCCGTTTACCTGAAGACTTTGACTTGATCGGGGTGACTGAAGTCAAAATTTTTTATGGGAAATGAAATTACTTTTCAAGTCTATTACTTCGTATGAAGTAAATGTGCTATGTTTAACAGAAAGTTGATCCAACCTTGGAAAATGATATATATACTGATTGTGTGTGCTTAACTAGTGAAGTTATTAGGCTTAAAAGACTATAGGACAGCCATTGTATGTCATGGTAATTTTTATGGTGCGTAAAAGTGTATGTGATATTAACTTAAATTACTCGATTATACGTGGAAACTCCTTAAGAGTTTTGAATGTCTTCATGCATTTCTTTCCGAATGATAGGCAGAAAAGCGACTACCCAGTCATACACGAGCCCGTATGTGTTCTGATTCCCGTGAAGAACGCATTTCAAGACACTGCAGTGATCCAGATTCGGGACTTGTAGTGGTTTAGTACTCCGAAGTCTATAAGTATGTGTGGTTAAAAAAAAAAAAAAAATTAAAAATTAAAAAAATTTTTTAAGTACTTATGAGTTATTGTAACAGTCAAGACTTCTCAATTCTGGAGTAAGAAGAGAACGGGAAGTAGACAACTAGTATCTACAAGTTAATCAGACACTATGGGTCGAAGTCAATTCGGGGTGACTTGGGTTTAGCCAAATACGCTTTGAGAATAGATAGAAGGCTTCATTATCTCTGAGTTGTTGCCCACTTAAATTTTGAGCTAAATTGAACCTTAATCCGTATCACAGAAACGATGAAAACCATTTAAGTTATTTACATGCTTACAACCTGTTTCTCTATGTCATAATACGGCTAAACACGGATCTATATGACAGTCACGTAGTGAGTGTGATTCCTGTTAGGATCTTTTCTAAAAACATAGTGGTCCCTGACTAGACTGAAATTTGATCCCTTATTTCGTTAAATTTTTATAAGTTTTTCTATTTTTGTAGTTGTATTATTTTATATCTGGTTACTTAGACTTGATCATTTTTGTTTAACTCTTTATGAATCTTTCAAATGTTAATTGCAAAATGTTCAAACTTAAAGGGTTAATTCTGAAAATATAGGCGAAGTTGTTGAATCAGGCGAACATGTGCTTAACTTCGCCTAGGCGAAGTTATCCTTAACTTCGCCTGACCAACTCTGACCCTATATAAGTTGATTTTCAAACAGTAAACTTCATTTAAATATCAGCGAATTTGAGTTTTCCGGCGAACTTGCGAGAGCTCCGGCGAACTTGATTTTTATCTCCGATTTCGATCTTTACTTCTAGTTTTTATTATCATTGAGGGTATGTGTTGTCGATATCTCTCACAAACTTGTTCGTTTCTTGATCGTTTTTACCCGGTTCGAGACCTCGGGTCGTCGGACCTTCAAAACCGAAATCTTAAAAACTTGTGTTAACGTGTGCATGGACGTCCTTTTCAACTTCACATCCTTAATATCATGTGTATTGATGTTCTTGATCGTCGGATTTAGCCAACAACACCGGAATTCCGATGTTGGAATTCTAACAGTCGCCGTTAGGGTTTAGGCGAAGTTAGGGTTTTGGCGAAGTTATCCGCAACTTCGCCTGGTGCTTAATTTCGCTTGAGGCGAAGTTATGCACAACTTCGCCTGAAGCTTAATTTCGCCTAACACTTATCTTCGCCTGAGGCGATGTTGTGATAAGGCGAAGTTATCTTCAACTTCGCCTAAACCAATTTGTTTAACAGTTATTTAGACGAACTTACAGATGAAGCGAAGTTGTTCCCAACTTCGCCTCACCTTTAAGTTCGCCTATACAATTTTAATCACAACTTCGCTCATGGTATAACGCGAACTTGTGAGTTGCTTAACAGTTATCTAACTTGGTTCGTTTAGTGCAGATATGGCTGCTGTTGGCGGTGCTGGTGGTGATGACGGTAGTGATCAAAGACAGTTCTTTCCAGCGCATAACCAGTACATCATGTTAGACCCAGACGCAAGTGGCGTGGAGGACTACAGGGAAATCATCACATTTCTCCTGCGCTCAAGGATCTTCCATGCAATCACGAATACCCTGCCTATTTCACTACCTAACATTGAAGACTTTTGGCAGTCGGTAGAGTATGATTGCCGGGTTGATCCCCCGGTGATGCGAGCAACCGTAAATGGTCATGTTGTGCAGTTCTCTTCAGAAGATATACGGTTGGCTTTGCAGTTTGGAGAAGAAACAAGGGATGACCCGACGGAGTTCGTAGCTCCTTTTCGTGATGGGGCATTTCTCAGGATGGGTTATTCAGGTCCGTTGGGGGACACGCAGAGGAGAAAAGGATTTTTGCTAGATCAGTGGCGCTTCCTAATGCACGTCTTGATCGTGTGCATGTCTGGGAGGAAGGCAGGAACGGATGGAATGGGCGCGACGATGCGGTCTGCCATGACTGCCCTGACTTACAACAGAAGATATTCATTTAGTCAGATGATATTTTACGAGATTGATCGTCAGAGGAGGGCTGTGGCTTATGTATCCTCGGTTCTTACAAATGATTCTCAATCATGTGGCTCCGTTGCTACCTCAGAGACGCCCTATTAGATACGTTGAATGTGTGACGAAACGTATCTTTGCTCAGTGTCGCACTTCTAGCGCACGAAGCAAGCCTGAGCTGTGTCCCAGGCATACTCCACTGTTCGGGTATCTTGTCAATCCGGAGTATGTTCCTGCTGGTGGGGACGAGTTCAGAGACCCAAGACCACAACAGGCGGCAGCACCTCATGCTGTATCAGCTGCGCCTGCTGTGCCTACTGCTGAAGACGTCGACCTTGATGCTGCTTTTAGCGGTCAAGGATTGTTTGATATGGATGTCTCGGGTTCTCAGGCCATGGATGTTACTAGAGCAGTTACTTCGGTAGCTGACTCCGATCTTGATGAGACATTTGCTGAAGCTAGACGTTTGCTGGTGTCTAGGGAGAGAACGATTGGGAAGAGGAAGAGAACGGTTGACGACGATGACGAGGAAGATGATGAAGAAGAAGCAGTTCAGCTAGTGCTCAGACGTTCAAGAAGAGAACGGACAGGTATGGGTTCGGGAGCTGGAGAAACTTCAAGGCTGGTACGTTTTGCTCCACCTGCCTTGTCTGGTATGTCTCTTATTCCTTCTACAGCACAGGTTACTGCCGTCCAGACGTCGACTCCAACAATTGTGTCTCTACCACCTCAATCGCTTACTCCATCGGTGGTAGTAGCACGATTTGTTGAGTCTACAGTCACTACTACTGCAGGGTTACCAAGTGTACCACCTGCGGTCACTTCTGCTGCTGATGTCCCACCAACTCCAACGCCTACTTCAGACTCCGAAAGGATAGCTTCGCTAGAGAGGATTGTAGCTGAGCAGTCCAAGACCATTCAAAGCCTAGTGGAAGCAAACCAACTACAGGCCTCCCTCCTGGTCGAGCATGGGAAGATAATAGACGCTATGAAAGCGTTCTTGGCATCTCAGGGGGAGATGGGCTGTAGGGGAGATGAGTTGAGGACAAAACGGAGAGAAGATAATGACGATGATCCCAATGCACCGGAAGGTGCAGGTGGTGAGCTGCCAAGAACTTCTATAGCTCTTGGTACTTCCACAGCTGAGGGGGAGTCTACAAGCGCAGCTGGTGATGATGTGGTAGATATGGATGCTGGTGATGTTGTTGATGATGTAATCGACGCGTTGAAAGAGCTAGATGATGATGATGATGATTTTATGCTTGAAGAAGATGTGCTGCCGAGTGATGAGATTGAGAAGATCGGTGAGCAAATTATTGTTGAAAACGAGATAGAAGAAGGGGAGATAGTAAATGAAGAGATTGAACACGAGATTCCAGAGGTGGAGATGCCCGATATGGGTGATGAGACAGTTGTGGAAGATACTGAATGGGAAGAGCAGCCGATTTGGAAGGAAGGTTGTGCTCAATGGTTCGTAAAGACGAAGAAACCGGCGGTCCCTAAAATGTTCAAAAAGAGTTACAATATTAAGGGATACGCTGAAGCAAAGAAAGGTATTATCTGCTGGATATATGATGAGCAGCTGCGGCTCTTCGTGATCAAAAGATACGACGGGATTCAGTACTTCAGGAGAACTTTGAGATCATTAAACACACTGCCTGAATGTGAGGTTAAAGACTTAGCCAGATTGGGGTTGATAAATCGAAGTGACAATAACATGGCTAGAGTCATCGGAAAGATCGTATGGAAAGAGAGCATTAAAGAGAAGAAGTTTGAGCTGCTGAAACCACAAAAGGGGAAACTTGTCGAAGACAAGGATAGAGGTTTGAGAGCTGATGGAAAGCCTTGGATGGTTATGAAGTATAAACCGATCCGGTGCCTTAAAGAAGTACCGATGAAGCTTATGCCCAAGGACGTGCTCAAAGACCTAAAATGGTGGTTCGTGGATTGTGAAACAGCGGAGGCGGTAATGGAAGATGAGGATGAACAAGAAGTGCTTAGGGTTTACGACCCGATGCATCTTGTTAATCTATCGCAAGCTGATCTGAAGATGCTTAACGAAAAGAAGATCTTCTACATTCCTGCTTGGAAGGATCAAGCAAGGAAATATCAAAGGGTGGTGTCGGTATGCGTTAGAGAAGGAGCGCACGCGTAAAGCTACAAGATTACAAGACTCAAGCTTTGAAGAACAAGATATGAAGCTACTGCCAAGGGGGAGTCTGTTGGTTCATGTATGTCAGTAGTTCATAGTCTAACATTTGTAATCGAGTCTGTAATGTAATTATGTTTTTGATTATGTTTATGTTTATGTAACGAGCGAAGTTGTCAACAAGTTCGCTTAGGCGAACTTGTTGAACAAGCGAAGTTGTTAACAAGTTCGCTCAGGCGAACTTGTTGAACAAGCGAAGTTATGGACAACTTCGCCTGAGGCGAAGTTGTCGTGTTTATATAAACTGTTCACTGTAACAGTTTGAGAGGGTTCAAGAGTTCGTGAGTTCGAGTGAGCGAGTTTCGTGAGGTTAGTTACAGTTGAGTGTTTGCTAGTCAGAGTCTGTAATAGTGACCGCGTGTCACGTGTTCGTGTTATCAATATAACGTGTTTCGGTTATTGCTCGTGTGTTTGATTTATACGTATTCTACGCTCGTATCTAACTACGCAGGGATTCCGCACCTACGCAGATAGCGACATCCCGTGTACGATCCGTCCAGGAACCTACACTTTTGTTTTCTTATGCTTTTTAATATCTTTTGCTTGATTTGATGAGATCTTTTCCTCTTTTTAAGGGATTGTGTTCCCTAGGGTTTCCCTATATATAATACTATTTTCTTGTTATTTAACACTACACACACCAACACTTAAACTCTCATCTGCTCTCTTCTCCTTGCCCTCTGCCGTTGTTCCTCAGCCGCCTCTTCTCTCTGCCTTCGTCTTTTCCCTTGTCCTGCCCAGATTTCCGGTAATATATAATATATAATAATTTGTTAAAGATACATATTGCTATGCTAACATATATTCAAGACATAAAACAAATCATTAAACCAATAAACTCTTATTTATAGGTTAACTTTTGCTTGTTTAAAAGTTGGTTCTTGCTTTAGCTTTCTACGCACCGTTTACATGTGAGTAATCTCGTACCTAATCCCTTTTTATTTTTAATGTTTTGGGATGTTCATGTGTTCGTACAAACTTGAGTCTTAAACTTGTTTATTAACTTTTGTCGTGCAAAACCCCATGTGTTATGGATGTAGACTTGGCTGTTTATTTGTATGTGTGGATCATTAACCGTCTTGTCGGCCTATTCCGCAGTTTTCATGGATCCATTAGATGAACACGGGAGAACTATCGTTTATGATTTCTCTTTTGTTTACACTTGCACAGTTTTCTTGTTTTTGTGCTCAATTGGGAGCACGGATTGAACTATGAGCTATGATCTAAGGCTTGATCACAATCTGATTACACCCTTGTTGAACACCAGTTATACACATGATGCGCGCAGATATTGATAACTATTTATATGTATTAAACTTGATTTCTCACCGACACGCAAGTGTTGACGTTTTATTTTAACACATGTTCAGGTTTGCTGTAGCTGTTTCTGGAAGCTTGAGGACACATAGGATGTTTTCTTTTCTTTTGGACCTAGTTTAAAATGTAACAAGACAAGTTTATGTTATTTGAATATTTTGACTTATGTTATGATTTATGTTACTTTACAAATTGTGTTGCGCGTGCGCAGTAAATGTATTTATTAAATATTGACACCCAAATATTGTCACGAGTAATGAAACAATACGTGGCGCCCCGATGTATAATCCGCCATCGGTCGGGGTGTTACACTACACAACAGTATCTTGTACACGGAGGGTGTGAAATCACCTAAGTATACGATACGAGTGTATATACGAGGTAACGTAATGAACACGAACACGTAAAGCAAAGGTTTAATTGTTATTAGCTTCGAGAGCTCTTAACCGATAAACCAGCCGTCCACCAACAAATGACTCCCAAAACTTACAAAACAAAAGGCCGATGTTAGGTTATATAGACCTGCGACAACTTCTCCAAACACCCTTGGCGAAGTTGTCCCTAACTTCTCCTATATACTAAGTTCGCTGCAAACCATTAAGTTCACCAAAACGTAACAAACAATGTAACGATTACAGACACGATAAACTAAAGACTAATGAACTACTGGCACATTGCACCAACAGACTACCCCTTGGCAGTAGCTTCATTTCTCTTATAGCTTCGTCTCATCTTGTAATCCAAAAAAATCCGTACCGACGATCCTCCGGCATGCACCCAGTGTCTCACACAAAGTAAGACCACCCGTTGATACTTCTTTGCCTCATCTTTCCAAGCAGGAATATAAAAGATCTTATTTTCATTGAGTACCTGCAAATCAGCTTGAGACAAGTTAACCAGGTGCATAGGATCATACACCCTTAAGATCTCCTGTTCATCTTGATCTTCCATCACAGCTTCAGCAGTCTGGCAATCAACATACCACCATTTCAGGTCTTTCATCACATCTTGAGGCATTGTCTTCATCGGAACCTCTTTTAGACATCGAACTGGTTTGTACTTCATCACCATCCAAGGCTTACCATCTGCTCGCAATCCTCTCTCAGTATCCTGAATTAGCTTTCCGTTCTGAGGTTTTAACAACTCAAACTTTTTCTCCTATACTACTTCCTTCCACACAATCTTACCGACCCAGCCAGCAACCACATCCTCACTCCTATTAATCAACCTCAGACGTGCCAAATCCTTCAACTCACATTCAGGCAATGTGTTAAACGATCTCAATTTCTTTGCAAAGTACTGAATCCCATTATACCTCTTAACCACAAAAAACTTAAGTTGATCATCATAAAGCCAACATATGATTCCCTTCTTCGACTCAGCACATCCTTTGATATTATAACTCCTCTTGAAAATCGAAGGTACCACAGGCTTCTTTGTCATGATAAACCAATGAGCATATTCTTCCTTCCACCTAGGTTGTTCCTCCAACTTCGATTCACCCATCGAAGGTACCACAGGCTTCTTTGTCTTGATAAACCAATGAGCATATTCTTCCTTCCACCTAGGTTGTTCCTCCAACTTCGATTCACCCAACACACTATCATCTTGACCCAACTGTTCTTGACCACCACTAGGAATATCATGTTCAACACTATCATCAGGTATCTCACTTTCTTCTAAAGCATTGTCAATCTCAATATGTTCACTAATAGTTTCAATCTCACTAAAAGATAACACATCATCAGCCATGTCGTCCTCATCATCCACAACAATGGTTTCACCACCCGCACTTCCAGACGGAGCAAAAGACTCCCCCTGAGATGTGGAAGCACCAAGAGATTGTGAGTTCTTGGAAGCTCACCACCTGCATCTTTCGATGCATTGGGATCATCATCTATGTCCTCCCTTCTCTTCGATCTCAGCTCATCCCCCTTGCAACTACTCTCCCCCTGAGATGCTAAGTACTTCTTTAAGATATCAAAATGTTTACTGTGTTCATTCAAGAGGGCTATCTGAAGTTAATTTTCAGCCACCAGACGTTGGATAGCCTGAGTTTAAATAACATTTACCCTTGACTGCTCAGCAACAACCCGTTCCATAGCCGCAATCCGCTCGAAATCAGACAAAGTAGTGTCAAAAGCAAATGACATGTGAGAGGTATCCAGAGCATATGGCGGTGGAATGCCCAAACTTACTAGAATCTCAGATGTAGGTGGAATAGTAACTGGAGGTGGAACTGAGACAGAGGACCCAACAGTAGCCACCAATGTGGACTCAGCAAACATAACAACCACCTTAGATGGAGTAATAGAAGGAGGTGGTAAATAGACAATCTCTGGTGTAGACACATCTACCGCATATATAATAGACGGTGCTAGCAAAGCCACCGTAGATACACCAGAAGTCACTGCCAAGGGGGGCGGTGAAGATGAAACAAGTGTAGACAAACTCGATAACCGTGGAGGAGAAAAGTGAACTACACGCGAACTTTCACCACCCCTAGCCTTCTTGGATCTTCTAACTAGAGCACACAACTCCTTCTCATAATCAGACTCATTGTCATCATCAGAATCTTTCTTTCGTTTCCCCTGTATCTTTTCCTGAGTGGCTAGAACCCATTGTACCTCAACAGCATCATGTGTAGATGAATCAGACAAAGTTTCTTTAGAATCCTTAACTGAGGTAATTGAATGACCTACAGAAGTAGCAACCAACGGAGCATGAACCCCATACATATCAACCAACGGAACTTGAACTTTAGACGTATCATCCGCAGACATAACGAAAAAATCTTCCCCCCCCAAAGGCAGCATCAAGATCTACCTCCTCGGTGACAGACACAATAGGATCAATAACTGGTGCATCCTGAACCGGAACATCTTGAACTGGAGCCTCTTGAACCAAAGGAGGTGGTTGTGGAATATTAGTTGGTGCCGGAGCAGGATCAGTAAACCCATCACCTGGTGGAGCAACATAAGCAGGATTCACAAGATATCCAAACAAAGCAATGTGTCTCGGACGACGTTCAACATTGCTCCCCGCACTCGATGTCCGTCAATGAGCAAAAATCCTCTTGTTCACACTGTCCACGAAGGAGATAGGACGACGTTGTGGGAGGTTCGGAGCAACATGATTAAGAATCATCTGCGAGAATCTGGGATACGTCAAGAACCGTTCCCTAGCCATTGATCTGCGTTGACGATCGATCTCATAAAACACCATCTGACCAAAGCTAAACGGTTTATTATATGTCAACGCGGTCATTGCTGATTGCATCGTTGCCCCTATTCCATCAGTTGCAGCTTTACGACCAGACATACAGACTATCAACACATGCATAAAGAAACGCCATTGATCAAGCAAAAACCCTTTGCGTCGTTAAGAGTCTTGCAAAAGACCTGAATAACCCATTCGAAGAAAAGCACCATTTCGAAACGTTGCCGGATACTCAGTAGGACCATCGTCTTCTGCCACAGACCCAAACTGTAAGGCTGCCCGTATCTGATCAGCTGAAAACTGAACCACTTGTCGATTAACGGTAGCACGTATAACCGGAGGTTCCACGCGACAATCATACTCAACCGTTCTCCAAAAGTCTTCAATATTTTGTAAAGAGATCGGAAGAGTCGTGGTGATAGCATGAAAAATCCTTGAGCGGATGAGAAACAAAATAATCTCCGAGTAATCCTCTACTCCACGAGTATTTGGGTCTAAGGTCACATACATGTTGTGTTCCAGAAAGAATTGTTTCTTATCCCCATCTCCTCCATCACCACCTGTGCCACTAGCACCCGCAACCTCAGCCATATCTGCAATTTAAAATGATACAAGTTAGACAATGGCGCAAACAGGTGTTAACTTCACCTGTAAAGATAATGGTGAAGTTATATGTCAACGAAGGTATTCTGTGATAATAACGGAACTTCGCCTATAGGGAACTTCGCTATATGAACAACGAAGAATCAAGCACCCCCCCTTTTTTTGGTTCAAAAATCACAATCAGATTATCATCGCTGCATATCTAGGTGCCGATTAAGGTAACCAGTATCATTTTTCATTATAATCAACAACTATGAAGGAGAAGTAAGGGCCGTTTGTTGATTTCAAGTAAAAATCATTAATACATTCAGTTTAAACAGAAATAACGTAACCATGTATACAATTATGAGTCAACAAGAGGTTATAAACCTTATAAGGAGAGCAAAAGCAGATTTGAATGAGGTTGATTTTGATGATAAGTTCGCCGAGGGTTTAAGAAATTTGTTTTGACCTAGTTTGACCGTTGTGGCATTTATATAGTTTCAGAAAACCCTTGGGTAGAAGTTAGGGAAACTTCGCCCATATTAACAACTTCGCCATAGCGAAGTTACATTATAGTTAACATTTTGACAAAGCGTAGATCAAGAACGAGTAACACGTGATTTTAAAAGAAGAACTATTTCATAAACAAAGAAAATTAAGGTTGGCGGGATCAAATTTCAGTCTTTGAGAGCACCCAGCGTGTTTATGAAAATATCCGAACATGGAATCATATTGATTAAGGTGCTGTCACATGAATTCATGTTCAGCGTTATTATGACATAGAGAAACATGTTGAAGGCAGGTATATGAAACTTAGCATGGTTTTCATTTCTTCCGTGATACGAGTTAGGTTCAATTAGGCACAGAATTTAGATGGACATCACTTATGGACCTGTGACGCCTCCTATCTATTCTCAAAGCGTATTTGACTTTTCCCAGATCACCCCAATTTGACTTCAATCCGTAGTGCTTGATCGATAGATGTACATGAGATACGGATTTAAATGCCTTTCATTAAGTGCGTACAAGACTCATTTAAGTTCCTCATCCTTGTAGTATTAGGCTTTTGAATTTCAAAGGCAACAACTTCATTCATTTTTTTATAATAATATTAACAAACACCTGCAAGTCCCGAATCTGGATCAATACAGTAAGATAACACAATATTTTTGGTGATCAAGACACTAACGGGCTCGTGTATGACTGGGTAATCACTTTTCGGCCTATCATACGGAGAGATATATGTGGAGACATGCACATTTATTCAAAATGACTCTCCACAGTTAATCTAATAGATTTAGTTTGTATCACTTCAACTTTTACGCACCATGGAAAGCTACCATGCCAAACAATGACTGTTCTAAAGTTTTTTAAGCTTAATAACTTCACCCGTTAGGCACACAAAATCAATATATCTATCATTTTCCAAAGGTTGAATCAATTTTCATTTAAAAACCAATTTGATGCTTCTTGAAAAGCTATAGACTGAAAAATTATATCACTTCCCTAGAAAAATAGTAAAACATTTTAAATTCAATCGCACCGGTCACTTCTTAGTTTTTAGGTAAATGGCTATCCTGTATGTCCAGTTGGTTTGCAGGACCAAACAAATATAAATATGTGTCCCTCAAACTTAGAGCTACCGACGTATTTTTCAGCGAAGGAATAAATTAATCACAATCACCCTTGACGCTTTTAGTTTTCAGGTGAATGACTATCCTATTAAATCTACAAGTAGATCAGAGGACTAAACATATACAAGTACATGTTCTTTAAACTTGAGCAGCTGACATAATTTTCAGTGAAAGTAAAAATTTTTTTAAAGCAACAAAAAAGGACACGGTTACTCGGGATTGATCATCCTATTTAGCTTAATAAGGTTTTGAAAACGAGACTAGTCAAAAGCTTTTGTAAAAAAGATCAGAAAAGTTATCAAGAGAATCAACCTTCTCAAGCACGATTAGTTTCTTCTCAGCACAATCCCGTATTAAATGATGGCGAATGTCAATATGTTTAGTTTTACTATGCTTTACGGGATTGTTAGTTACTGAGATAGCAACAGTATTATCAATGCAAATAGGAGTATGAGTGAAATTCAGACCATAATCTCTCATTTGTTGTTGTATCCATAAAACCTTGGAGCAACAGTTTGATGCTGCCATGTACTCTACTTCACATGTGGATATTGACACTGAGGTCTGCTTTTTGCATTGCCACGACACCAATCTCCCTCCAAGAAACTAACATCCATCGGTAGTTGACTTCCTATTCTGGTTACAACCTCCATAGTCTGAATTAGTGTATGCCACTAGATCCAGTTCTCCTCCCTTTGGATACCAGAGACCCAAGTTAGGTTTTCCCTTGAGATACCAAAGTATCCTCTTTACGCCCTTCATGTGAGACTCCTTTGGATTAGCCTGAAAACGAGCACAAATACAAACTGCAAACATAATATCAGGTCTAGAAGCAGTTAGATACATTAAAGAACATATTATTGCACAATATTGAGTGGGATCCACATCTTCATCACTGTCAGAATCAGCACCCGGTTTGTGGTTGACACATATTGGAGTATCATACCGAGTACTTTCTTCCATCTTGAATCGTTTGAGCACGTCGTGAGCATATTTAGTTTGATGAATAAACATTTCATTCTTCTTCTGATCTACCTATAAACCCAAAAAGAAAGTTAGCTCACCCATGGCGCTCATCTCAAATATTTTTTTCATGACCGCTTCAAATTCCTGACACATAGTAATCTTTGAGAAAGATAAGGTTGCGTACCAAGCTCGTGGAGCTTGATGTAGACCATATAATGCTTTACTGAGCTTATACACATGATCTGGAAAATTTGGATCAGGAAAGCCTGGAGGTTGCTCGACATATACCACTTCATCGCCTTACCATTCAGAAAAACACTCTTAACATCTAATTGAAACACCTTTATCTCTTTGTCAGTCGTAAAGGCCAAGAAAAGTCGAATTTCCTCAAGTCTTGCCACAGGAGCAAACACCTCATTGTAGTCGATCCCTTCTTGTTGATTAAATCCCTTGACTACCAGTATCTCCTTGTTCCGGACGATTACCCCTTTCTCACCTCCTTTGCATTTGAATACCCACTTAGTACCGATTGCATGCACATTTCGTGGCTTCTCAACCAACTGCCATGCCTCCATTTTGTTAAACTGAGCCAATTCTTCCTGCATTGATTCAACCCGAGCTATCCTTCAACGCCATCTGATAGTTTTTCGGTTCTATTTGACTGATAAAGCAGGCATACAAGCATTCATTCATAATACCAGAATCTTTAATGCTCACATATACACATGTATTTTCTTCCAAGCTACTTCTGGTTCGCACTCCGTTGGAAGGATTACCAATCACATTCTCCAAGGGATGATTCTTTTGGATTCTCGTGGTTTGGACAGGAGAAACTTCCAAGTCTTCACCCAGATTAGGAGTAAGTTCATCTGAATTATGTTGGGTTTGAAACGGATTTATGAAGTCATCATCACTTGAGACAGCAGGTGTTTCTACAGTACTAGACACGTCATATTTTTTATCTTCAAACTTTGGATGATGCAATATGGTCTCTTCTTCTTCAATTAGCATTTGAGTAGCCATCCTTTCTTCTATATCTTCAAATTCTAATAGATGGTAAATTAAAAGACTTAAACAATTTATCATAATCAAAAGCCTCCTCTGGTCCCATGCTAGGCTTTGGTGACTTGTAACTGATAATGTCAGTGTTACAGACCACCTCAACCTTATTGTTCGATAAATTAAAGACTCTTCTGTTGGGAGACCCAACTACTTAGCCAACAAGAATACCTTCATCGGATTTCTCACCAAATTTTGAATTAGTCTTTAAGATCGAACATGGGGACCCAAAAGGTTCGAGACCTTTCAAATTAGGCCTTTGACCATGCATTAATTCATAACAAGTTTTGTTTAACATTTTAACAGTCAAAACACGATTAAGGATATAGCAGGCTGTGGCGACAGCCTCAGCCAAGAACACCACTGAAAGTCTAGCATCTGCCAGCATAGTCCTGGCGCCCTCGATTAGTGTTATATTCTTCCTTTCAGCTACTCCATTATGTTGTGGAGTATATGGTGCGCTAAACTGATGCTCTATCCCACTCTGCGGACAAAACTTCTCCATTTGATAGTTCTTGAACTTTGTGCCGTTACTTCTGATGAACTTGACATTTCCACCAACAATATTTTCCACTTTGGTAATCAGATTAATTATCAACTGCACTGTTTCATCTTTAGCTTTCAGAAAATATCCCACGAGTATCGTGAGTAGTCATTAGTCACAACTAAGCAATAAGAAGTTCCACCCAAACTCTTAACATTTACGGGACCAAAGAGATCCATGTGAAGCAAATCTAGAGGTGTGACAATTGAGTTAATCAGCTTGGAGCGATGTGGTTTCTTGTGCTGCTTTCCTTTCTTGCACGATAGACACTGATCTTCAAAGTTGAACTTCTTCAATGGGACCCTTAGCACCAAACCATTCTTGACTATGTAATTCATTTTACGTAGATGGATATGTCCCATTCTCCGGTGCCACAATTCCGACTCAGACTCGGTTGCTTTAGACAAAAGGCATGATTCTTCTGTCGCAACCTTGGTAGACTTCATGTTTATCACATATGTGTTCTTCTCTCTTGGAGCTTTCATGACTACCGATTTTTCAGGGATCTTGAAACAGGATAAAGCATAAATGCTTCGTCCTTTGTAAAGTTGATATGGTTTAAAATATACATGTTATTATATAAATATTTCCTACACTTTCAAGTATTTTGAGCCTTTTTTATTAAATATATTTTTAAATTTGGCTCATAACTGGATTTAAAGGTTAAGTTTTTAAACGATCTAAATTAAAGTATTTATTTTAACATGAGACAATGACATCAAAGTAATAATTGGTGGAATAAATGGTCACATATTTTGTAGAGTTTCATGTTCACATGCTTATTAAAAGATAAAATTCCACGTTAATCATGCTTCAATTACTTATGGGTTTTATTTCTTTACAAGTGCAGGGGTGCTCGTTGAAATATTTCAAATGGGCTGATGATAGAGTAACCCACAAAATCAAGGAAGGTTGGGCTTATGTTTGGTCACATGGACTTTCAAAGTAAGAGAAATACTTATTCGGGCCAAGAGATTAATGGTGAGAGCCGTTGTGGTCAAGATATTACTTGGATAAAAGCAAAGAAAAAAAATTCTACAACAATATATATATATATATATATATATATTATATATATATATGCTATTATAAAGATTGTTGGTGGATGTGGTTTTTTACTTTTGGTCGAGAGAACAAAACAAAAAAAAAATAGCAGAATATATATATTAATATTATATTGGGGGTTGGTGGCGTCTCCTGGGTACAAAAATAGCAGCAGGCGAAAAAAAAAGATATTAATTCTTGATCTTGGAGCCGGCTACTGTAGATTGATTGGGTTTGGTGGGCAGCTCACGTGAGGTTAAAAATCAAAAAGAAAGAAAGTTATCAATTTTGTGGTGCACAAAACTGTACAACCACAAAGTCAGTAACAAGAATATTATTATTATCTTTTGGAGCTACAGTCTATCTCTCTTTATTTATTTTTCAAAGAATAATAAACATATTATTAGTTTTGTTTCATACATATATTGATTGGCTAAATTGTTAAATTACCTAGGTTTTAGTTGATTACTAGTTTATATTAATAGTTTGACAATATTTATTTGACTTTGGTTGATTTGGTGTTATGGTAAAGGTTTTTAATTGGTTTGGTCATGATATTGTTGCGTAATAGAATTTAGTTTATTGCTTTAATATTTATTCCACTTGTGTTTAGTAGTTTTTTTTTTTTAGATTGTTAGGCGCTTGATTAGGTTGTCTACTTTGTGTTTACAACTTGTTTGCGGTTTATGGTCGAAAAAATCGTAGGAATAAGTATTGAAAGTGGTTTAGATTTATGGTTCTTTCACTAGAGAGGCCGGGAGGTAATTTAGTGTTGTGTCATCTTTGTCTTTTGTGGGTTTGGGTAATAATTGCACGGAGTGAGTTATCCTAGGTCCCTTAGATTATTGTGAACAATTATGTTCAAGTTAATTATTAATACCCCCTTTATATTAATATATATTGTATCCGAAAAGACTGGGAGGTGATTTGGGTTTTGGGGTACCATAGTATTATTAGGTAAGGTGAGACCGGGAGGTGAACCAACCCTTTAAAATTGAGCTTCACATGTCATTAGAGTTCTAGGGTGTCGTTGGTGAAGCCGGAGGCGATCTAGCGTATTTTAGTGATCTTTAGTGTCAAATTTTTTTATGATA